>NW_011494601.1:3137408-3165160 GCF_000754665.1 Bison bison bison
TGTTACCCCAATGGCTGCAGTATCAATTCAGTCATACAAGCCAAGAGTTGAAAGATATCCTAAGAGTGTCTCTATCTCTCAGTCCCCACATAATATTGGGAGCCAGATTCTGTAGATTCTTCCTTTTTTGTCTCTCCAAATCCAATCCATCCCTTCCTACTCAGCGCTTCTGTTTACATGTCTCTTGGGAATAATGTAATTGTTTGCCTCAGTGTCTACACTTGGGCTGCTGGCAACAATCATTCCGATGCATGGCTTCCACTCCTCATGGATGCTGGTTTTCAAGGGCAGCAAGATGCTCCCCAAGGCTCAGGATTCCTTCATTTGGGGTTAGTTGACCCCTTTTCTCAACCTCTGACCCAAACAACTGACTCACTCCAGGAACTGGATTGGCCACAAACTCTGCCTGCCTTCTCCCAGGCTACTCTGAAAAAAAAACCCCTAGGCTCACTCAAGATCTTTCTGCTGCTGCTGCTGCTGCTAAGTCACTTCAGTCGTGTCCGACTCTGTGCGACCCCATGGACTGCAGCCCACCAGGCTTCTCCGTCCATGGGATTCTCCAGGCAAGAACACTGGAGTGGGTTGCCATTTCCTTCTCCAATGCATGAAAGTGGAAAGTGAAAGTGAAGTCGCTCAGTGGTGTCTGACTCTTAGTGACCCCATGGACTGCAGCCTACCAGGCTTCTCCATCCATGGGATTTTCCGGGCAACAGTACTGGAATGGGGTGCCATTGCCTTCTCCCCAAGATCTTTCTACCCCTCCTTTTGAACTTTAATGAACTAGTCCAATATGAAATGGGTCACTACACACGTGGTAAACCACTCAGATATTAAAGATATAAATAGACAAAGAACTCTTCTTCTCCCCAGAAACATCTGACCATTCCAGTTTTCCTTGGCAGGGGAAATGACTGTTACCACTTCTGTAGTTTTTCAGAAATGCCACTTTATTCACATGCACAGACGTGAGCATTTCCAGCCTGCATTATGCAGCTCCAGAGTCACATGTGATTATTTAAATTTAGATCGATATTAATTAAAATTGAAATTAGAAATTCAGTGCCTTATTCACACTGGCTGCCGAACAGCTTCACTAGGTGAAGGTGGCTCGTGGCTACCCTCCTGGACTGTCCTAGTCCATCAGCACAGAAAGTCCTAGTGGATAGCATCCAGTTCATGCAGTACTGTACGTCTTGATTTTGTAAGAAAAAAAAGAAAAGGATTTTCTCTTAATGCCTCTACCTCATTCTTTAACTTTACTGCATATTACTAGCTGGTTAACCAAGGTCCTTAGTGATGGGCATTAGGTTGCTTTCAGGCCTTTGCTGTTACAAACACTGTTACCACAGACCTCATATCCACACGTATGTATGTCCATGCATGAATGTGTCTACAGGATGCAGCTCTACAAGTAGACTTGCAGGTTCAAAAGGTTTGCACATTTTTACATGTTTATTGGAAAGTTTTTCCTTATATGACAGTTACTCCATACCAGCAATTCTTCTTCAACTTCTTCAACAATGCACGTTACTGAGTTTTTTGGTTTTCAATGTAATAGGTGAAACATTATACCACATTATTGTTTTACTTTACATATTTAAAAATATGACAGATTATAGGTCATTTATGTTTGTGTTTTTTTCTCTGAAAAGCCCTTGCCCTTCCTTTTACATTGAATTGTTACTGTTGTTGTTTTTCTTATTGATTTATAAAATCTCTCTCCATATATTAGCTCATTGTCAGATGGGTTAATTACAATTCTTGTAATCTGGGTTTGTTTCCACTCTTTCTCCTTGCCAGGAAAGAACTGTTTCATGCTAATGTGACTAGCTTATCGGTATTTTAGTGGCTTCTGAATTTTGTCTTAGAAAAGCCTTCTTTAATGTTACGAAACGTACTCCTATTTTCTTTTATTTATTTTATTGCTTAACTCTTTTCTTCCAACTTATCAATGTGGTGGTGGCATACTATCCTTTAGAAATATATTTGTGTTCTCCTTGCTCATATTTTCTTTATGGTTTTGGATTTATATTGTCTGAAAGATAGGACTATAGTTTTTTGGTGGTGGTGGTTTTTTTTTTTATTTTGTTTCTACCATTATATTGAATTTTTAGATTCATTTTATTTACTTTTTTAAAACAATTTGATTTATTTACTTGTTTTTGGTTGCCCTGGGTCCTCGCCACTGTGCGGGCTTTGTCTAGTTGCAGGGGCCGGGGCCCCTTTCCAGTCACAGCGTGCAGGTTTCTCTCTGGGGTGGCTTCTCTGGCTGCAGGACACAGGCTCTAGGCTGCTTGGGCTTCAGCAGTTGCAGCTTACGGGCTGTAGCGCACAGGCTCAGTAGTTGAGGTGCCCGGGTCTAACTGTTCCACGGTATGTGGGATCTCCCTGGATCAGGGATCGAACCTGTGTCTCATGTGTTGGCAGGCAGATTCTTCACCAGTGAGTACCGGGGAAGCCCTTTAGGTTCATTTTAGATTCTCTTTGTTCCTCCCTGCAGTGTTTAGGAACACTTTCAACAGCATTGTTGTCCTCTGCTTCTTGAACTTGTGATGGACTTTTACCTGTGAAGCTGTCTGAGTCTAGTACTTTAATGGCTAGCAGCTCTTTGAATGCTTTCTCAGTTTCTTCTTTGGCGATTGGACTATTTAGATTCCCTATCTTTTCTGAGGTTACTTTGCATCATTTGTATTTCTAGAAAATCACTGGTTTTGTTCAAGTGTTCAGATCTATTTTCAAAACTGAGTAACACTATCATTCTTTTCATTTCCTCTCTATGTGGTTATTTTCTGGTTTTCATTTTTAATTACATGTGTTTGTGCTTTTTTCCTTGATTCATTTAGGTAGTAGTATATCTATTTTTTTTCTTCACAATATCCAAGCAGACACAGGTTCAAGGCTCATTTCTGGTTTCGACTTCCTCTTATGAGCTGTGTCTATCACAACAAACTGTGGAAAATTCTTAAACAGGTGGGATTACCAGACCACCTGACCTGCTTCCTGAGAAATCTGTATGCAGGTCAAGAAGCAACAGTTAGAATTGGAGGAACAACAGACTAGTTCCAAATTGGGAAAGGAGTACCTCAAGGCTGTATGTTGTCACCCTGCTTAATTAACTTATATGCAGAGTATATCATGCAAAATGCTGGGCTGGATGAAGCACAAGCTGGAATCAAGATTGCTTGGAGAAATACCAATAACCTCTGATATGCAGATGATACCACCCCTTGGACTGCAAGGAGATCCAACCAGTCCATTCTGAAGGAGATCAGTCCTGGGATTTCTTTGGAAGGAATGATGCTAAAGCTGAAACTCCAGTACTTTGGCCACCTCATGCGAAGAGTTGATTCATTGGACAAGACCCTGATGCTGGGAGGGATTGGGGGCAGGAGGAGAAGGGGATGACAGAGGATGAGATGGCTGGATAGCATCACTGACTCAATGGATGTGAGTCTGAGTGAACTCCGGGAGTTGGTGATGGACAGGGAGGCCTGGTGTGCTGCGATTCATGGGGTCGCAAAGAGTCGGACACGACTGAGTGACTGATCTGATCTGATGGCAGAAAGTGAAGAGGAACTGAAGAGCCTCTTGATGAAAGTGAAAGAGGAGAGTGAAAAAGCTGGCTTAAAGCTCAACGTTCAGTAAACTAAGATCATGGCATCTGGTCCCATCACTTCATGGCAAATAGATGGGGAAACAATGGAAACAGTGACATACTTTATTTCCTTGGGCTCTAAAATCACTGCAGAGGGTGACTGCAACCATGAAATTAAAAGAAGCTTGATCCTTGGAAGAAAAGCTATGACCAACCTAGATAGCATATTAAAAAGCAGAGACATTACTTTGCCAACAAAGGTCCATCTAGTCAGAGCTATGGTTTTTCCAGTAGTCATGTATGGATGTGAGAGTTGGACTATAGAGAAAGCTGACTGCTGAAGAAATGATGCTTTTGAACTGTGGTGTTGGAGAAGATTCTTGAGAGTCCCTTGGACAGCAAGGAGATCCAACCAGTCCATCCTAAAGGAAATCAGTTCTGAATATTCATTAGAAGGACTGATTCTAATATTCATTAGAAGGTGAAGCTGAAACTCCAATACTTTGGCCACTGATGCAAAAAACATACTCATTGGAAAAGACCCTGATGCTGGGAAAGATGGAAGGCAGGAGGAGAAGAGGGCGACAGAGGATGAGATGATTGGATGGCATCACCGACTCGATGGACATGAGTTTGAGTAGGCTCCGGGAATTGGTGGACAGGGAAGCCTGGCGTGCTGCAATCCATGGGGTCGGAAAGAGTCGGACACGACTGAGTGACTGAACTGAACTGAACTGATGACCTGTGTCTACACTGCCCTCTTGAAACCTCAGAGTAATGTCCAGAGCCCTGATCTCTGCATACAGCCCTTCCATCTCTCTTCCTGGCTTTGGCCTTGATTTCTTTGGCTGCAGATGTTTCCATACTTCACAGCATTCTCTGGCCCCCAGATCTATGGCTGCACTGCTTCTGGTGCCTGAAATGCCTTTCTGTCCTTTCTCTTAACCTCCACTCAGCGAGCTCCTACTCATTCTTATGAACTTAGCCCCCATGCCCCTTCTAGAAACTTGAATTTCTGATGGCCCACCTTGGTGGGGCCCTCCTTTGGGTTCTCATCCCAGCCTGGCCACCCTCTCCCGGCCCCTGAGCATGTCTGCTTGCACATCTGACTTCCACACTAGAGTGTGAGAGCTCTGGACGCAGAGGGCTGTATTCTCCATCTCTGCATCCCCAGTTCCTAACACGGGGCCTGGCCAAGAGTCGGCAGGCTGCAGCGCTTGTGGAAGACAGACAGGAAGGCTGTAGATAAACACAAACTATACAAAAAAACACATCCGGGGATTCTCACAGGGATTTTCCCTGTTGGCATCTTCTCTGCTCCCAGCCCTCCTGGGAACAGCTGAAATCCAGGCCTGTAATTCTTACACCAGTTATATTGAAATATTCAATGTCTAGAGAACAGCATTTGTTCAGCACTGGGCTTAGGGGCTGTCAGCACCCCGCTTACATGCTTCCATGTTTCCAAGGCTGAATTTGTCAGCTCCAGCTCGCATGCCTGGCTGATAAGCAGGGAGCCTCACTCGCTGCTAGAGCAGACTTTCCTGATGGTCCCGGGGGCTGCCGCATTTCCTGGCCTTCCATTAAATCCAATGCATATTTTCAAAACACCTATTTTGCACCCAGCTCTCTGCTCTTATTGGTGGTGTCCTGTCTGCTTGAAGAGACAACAAAGATATTGAAATGAGAGAGGAGTGGACTGGAGGGGAGAGTAAGGATGAGTGAGAGAAGAGGTTGATACGGCTGAAGGTCCCAGGCCTTCTGTTCCAGCTCATTTTGAGCTAATCCTCAAAGCTTGGCCTTCGTGGTTGTTTTCCTGCTTCTCTTCTTTCTTTTTTTCTTTTCTTGGCCACTCTGTGCAGCTTGCAGGATCTCAGTTCCCCCACCAGGGATTGAACCCAAGCCACGGCAATGAAAGCCTGGAATACTAATCACTAGGCCACCAGGGAAATCCGTTCCCGCATCTCTGCTGATGGGTGATGGCCAGGCCTCTCTGATCACTCAGTATTCTGAATACTGCTTCTTCCCTTCATACATAGACAGTAAGTTGGCCTTCAATCCAAAAGAAATGGAGAAGCATGACGGTGTTCCTAGGAGGGAGTGAGGTGATCAGATTTAGGTTTAGAAAGATGGAGTTGGCTGCCACTGGAGAATGGGTTGGAGATGGAGTGAAGGAGACAGGGAGACCATGGGAGGCTGTTCCAGTCTTCTTGGGGATAGATGTGGGTAGCCCGCAGCACAGTAGAACTACAGGAGTGGAGAAGGGAAAAGATTCAAAGTGTGTCTGAGATGATCTTCCCTTTTTTTCCTGGTAGGACTGAGTTCAGAGGGAGAGGGAGCCATCAAGGCAGACATTGGAAGGGTTTATTTGGGGAGGGAGCTGGTCCCCACAGAGGAAAGGAACACTTTAGCAAAGATGCTTCAGAAGAACACTGGCCATCTCTGAGAATGCTTGCCTGCTTACTTTTTTTTTTAAGCCATAGCTACCAAATGTATAGTGGTTTTCCTAGATACTGGGGAAGATATAGGGAAAATCTTTCCCATATCTAAGCTACGAATGTCCCATCTTCGATGCTGTAGCTCCATGGAAGTCAGAGCCATTTGTGAGCACAAACCCTAAATTTCCTTTGCACAGTGACTCACCATTCATCTACCGAGTCCCTCCTAGTGACTGGGCCAGGCAGCATTGTTACTCTGAATTACCCTATGGGTGAAATTCCCTGGGGGTATCACACTCTATCATATGCAGAGAGAGATATACAGAGTGTCCTGAGACCACAGAGGACAGCGTATCCAGACCTGAGGGAGATGAAGAAGGCTCTATAAAGGCCTTGAGGTATGAGTAGGAGTTTGCCAAGGAGATAGGGGATGAAGAACATTCCAGGTGGGTAGAAAGTAGGAGTAGAGGCAAGGAGTGGGGACTAGAGAACATGGTGAAGTTGGAAAGGGAATGACTAGAGAAGAGATTGAACCAGAGGCTGTGGAAAGTTCCTAAAGGGCCTAGAATACCATGGTCCAGAGGTTGAACTTATCTTTGAAGCATAGATAGGTTTCCTTTTGTGCATCATGATCATCTGATTGATACTGGTTGCCTGAAACATGTTAAGAAGGAATCTGAGGTGGAGTCAGGGGGAAAGGAGGACAGGATTATCTGTGATGCCTGCTTGGCTGCAGGAGTGGAGTTGGCTGTCTGGGTGTAGGGATTTGCCATCTCTGCTGTAAGAGGTGAAGAGCCACTGAAGGAAGGTAAAGAGGGTGGGGCTGAGGAGGGAGGGCTCAGAATGTGCACTGGAGAAGATCAGCTGGAAGCCCTGGGGAGCACGAGTTACTGCGAGGCCAGACTAAGGCCATGTTGCCAACGAGCCAGCAGCGAGTGTAAAAATATCCGAGGAGCAAATGAACTACCAAGTGTCTGCAAGGCGAAGGGTAGACCTTATTGTAGCTGCTTCTGTAATGAGGGCATGCAGGAAGAATAAAGAATTTCAGCACAAACACTGTCAGTCTCCCTCTCCCCTTCAACAAAAATACCCAGGGTAAAAAAAGCCACAGACACACACACACACACACAATGACCCCACGGAGGGGCACTTTCTACCTCCCTTTCTCTGCTCCCTGTGAAGTCAGTGCATAATTACCGGAAAGCATTTTTGACTGAATTTTAGATGAGCATTTTGACAAAATATAATATTGGAAACAATCTTTATCAAACATTCATGTGTCGTGTGAGAGATAAAGCCCGGAATCCATAATTCATACGGCGTGTGTATTACCAAGTGTGCATGAGAGGCTGAATTTCAATGAGGCAGCCTGAACAATATTTTCTGCCAGACGCGGGCTTTCATCATTTACATTATTCACTAGGTTTTCCAGAACAGTAAATCTTAAATATATATTTGTGTTGGGAAGAGCTCGTGTGCGTGTCTGTGTACACACAGAGGGACGCACACCCGTTTGGGCACAGAATCGGCGGACGCACGTTCCAGCTGGAGGGGCACACAGCGACAGCAGGGAGGCTCGGCACGCAGGGCTCCTCCTGGAGCACAGCCCACGTCACCATGGACTCCACGGTTCGCTGCATAGGCATTAAATCCACCCACCCGTGGTCTCCCTCTTCAGGTCCACCCAGCATCCCTCTTGGAACCCTAGAAGGACCCACAGTAGGTGCCTAAGGGCAGAGCTACTCTAAGTTGATCTTCTGGGACTTGTCAGGCAGAAATTGTTCATGTCTCCAAAGCTCAGGATTAGAATGAATGATGCTTATATCATCATTAAATCTTCAACAACAGCTTCACAGTTGGTGGGACAGTCTCTGCTTATACAGGGAATGCCATCTTTCTGGAGTTTGTCCCCATCTGTCTCCTAAGAGTCAGAAGGCTCAAAGGCCCTCCCTTGGTTGAAGTGAGATTTGTATTATAATTATCACCTACTGTAGCTGGGCTAGCCCATGAGATCCTACAGAACAAGTATGATTCCCGGAGCACCAAGCACAGGTTCAGATCCCTGGAACCTTCTCCTTCCTGGCCTTTGTTCCTTTGACTTCTACTCACCTGGCTTGTGTGGTGGGTGCAGAGGTGCACCCACAGACTCTCCACAAGAGCTGCTGATTCTCCTGTTGCCAAGACTGCTGCCTGTCAATGGCTCAGGCTGCCTTCCTGAGAGGTTGGGGCTCTCCCATTCAGCCAAGGGCCTGTGGGTCCCCTACCAGAGAAGCCATAAGCAATGATTTCCCAGCTGACCTCCACTCCTGGAGGAAAATCGTGCTGATGATTCCTAAATCCTAAACGATGCTAAGATTTGTCCAGGTAAATCACTACTCCCTGGGACCTAAAAAGAAAAGCTCTGTTAGTTTTCCGTCTGTCTCCTTTCTTAGGATTAAAGAAACTCTTCCTTTGGCTTCACAGGATGTGAAATCTAATATCCAACCTCGTAAAGGCTAAGGTTAATTATTATAAAAGAAAAAAATTCTTGCTCAGGAATTGCTCTCAAAAGAAGGGATTGGCTGGGCCAAGGTTTGGGCCCTCCTTGGTGGCAGTCGCAGCCAGTGATAGGTAGAAGCACCTCTGAAAAGTCGTTCTCAATTCCAGAAGTCCTGTGAGGTGGCTGAGGCTCTGTTGCAAATGCACTGCAATTCACCAATGCCCAGCCCTGCCTTTCTCAGTCCCTACGGGAGTTGACGCAAAGATATGTGTTGGTAAACTTCCTCCATGCCAGGCTCAGGGCAGAGGCTTAGGGATCCCATGGACACTGAAACTGGGAGTGGACTGAGGAAGTGGATCCCAAATGGGACTGTGGAACTGGATCCCTTGCTGGCCAACAGGCAACGAAAGAGAAAGAGTTTGTCGCTCAATCTCGTCGGACTCTTTCCCATCCCATGGCCTGACCCCTCTCCAGGCTCCTCTGTCCATGGAATTCTCCAAGCAGAGTACTAGAGTGGGTTGCCATTCCCTTCTCCAAGGGATCTTTCTGACCCAGGGATTGAACCCAGGTCTCCACAATGCAGGCAGATTCTTGACCGTCTGAGTCACCAGGGAAGCAATGAAGACTCCATAATTTGTGGTGGGTGCAGGACTGGGCTGTGCAATTGTTAGACTTTTTCCTGCTGGAGAAACTGGAATGGCATGCTGGTGGAAGGGAATGCAGGGCAGGGCGCCTATTTCAGGAGGTTGCAAGGACTGGGGAAATTAGTAATTATAAGCACAATGGAGTTGTATGGCTTTTGCTGAGTCTGACTGATGGATTGGAGAAAGGACAATGGAAGCCTGTAGATGACTGGGCTTCCTTGGCTACATAAACAGAGAAAGATTCACTTGCCCAGCATCTGGAGAGAAGCGAATGCTGAGGTTCAGGACCCAGATTTAATACCTTCTGAATCCCCGTCTGGGGTAAGCTGGTGATGCCAAGGTCAGAGCCTTTATTTGAAAGGAGCAGAATTGTGAGGCTCGGTGTCAATGAACTTGAGAACTTTGAAATCCTGGACCAGCTGAGCTCACTTCCTGCCATTAAAGTCTACTGCCCCCCCACCCCCATCCCCCACCTTGTTTGAAGATGATGCAAGGCTTCCACCTCACACAACAACATCTGTCTGCTCGAGAACCACCCCCATTCTCCTCTGGAACATTCTCCATTGGCCCAACCACCAGGTCACTACACAAGCTGGCAGAGGAGGGGCGACCTGCTAGGGGAGGAAAGGAAGTCAGGACAGGAGGACGTGTGGGGCCCACCATGCATACTGGCAAGACCCCAGGGTGTACACATGGCACACTGAGGGCACTGAATCGGGCTGATGTAATGGAAAGCCAGATGAGTGAGTTTATCAGTGTGGAAGCCTTTCCCTTGATAACAGGATTTCACACCCGGAGGAGGACCCTGGGAAATGATGCTAACATGCTGCTTGGGAAGCTCTTGGAAACTGGGAAGAAGATATGGCCCACACTATGTGCAGTAGAAATGCCAGAATTACCATGGCAGATGGCAGGAAAGGGAATCAAAAAACCCGTGAGTTGTGCTGGAGAGGATATTCTGTGTAAGGCCGGAAACTCCACCAACTGACGGTTCGCAGAATGGCCTGGACGACACGCCATTCATCAAAGCGATGGGAGATGCACGGGGGCGGGGAGGAGGTGCCAGCGCCGGGGAGGAGTTCACTGGGGGTGTGGTTTGGTCTGCAGGCCAGGCATGGCTGTAGGAGAAACAGAGGCCAGTAGGTGGGGCTTATCTGTCGCAAGCAAGCGGGGTGAACACAATGACTGCAGTGACCAGTCAGGTCAGAGTGGCTGCCAGGTAGACCTGACCTGCAAATATATGGGTGTGACTGGAGAGCACGATGTCCCTAGGGTAGGGTAACCAAAGGTAACCGACTGTGCTGGTTTTTTCAGGACTGAGGGGGCTTCCGGGCACAGGTCTTACAGAGCTAAAACCGAGAAAACCTTCCTCGAACTGGATGACGTGGTCACCCTCTGTCTTGACAGAAGCATTGCTGAAATCTACAAAATCAAAACAGTTCAAAGGTGAATGATCAGGAGGCTAAAAGCAGTTTCAGCAAAAACAAAGGCAAAAGCCCCATGACCCCTTTGTCCAGTCTCTGAATCTCAGTCAATTTTCAGGCTAGGAACCCACTGACTGAAGGAGAGGCTTGGTGCCCATAAGGAAGGCCTCTGCATCACCACGGATACTTGGGTTTGGTGATGACTACCCTAGTTCTTTGGGCATTTATATACTGAGGAATGACAAATACTCAAATTTGACATTGATAAACAGTGACCCAATGTCACCATTGCCATTACCATTAGAGTGGGTGCTCGTGAGGTCAGGTTATAAATACACTCTTGGCACAGATCTGACTTATGTGGATCCACAGCTTTCACTGAGCCACTCTGGGGACATTTCCTTGGTCCCTGAATGCACAGTTGTAATGGACATACCTGGCAGTTGGCAGATCCCCTGCATCGATTCCTTCTACTCTGGGGGATAAGGTATCCTAGTGAGAAAGGTTGAGTAGAAGGCTCTGAAACTCCTCCACTCCCCCACCCCAGTGAAAATGGAAAGTAAAATGGCAGAGGTTGGTGCCCTTGTTAAAGTCCTTAAGAATGCAGAGTCGTGGTCCCCATCATTTTATCATTTAATTCACCAGTGGGAGCCTACAAAATTGAAATGGATCATGAAGGATGAGTGTGTACTACCACAATTTGACCAAGTAGTAGCCCTGACGGCAGCTGCTGTGATTCTGCTAGAGCAGATAAAGACATCTCTGAGACATGGTGATGCTCACTTGACTGTACAAGAAAGGGCAAGGCAATTTACATTATCTTGGGGGCGGTAAATAGGACACATTTAACAGGCTTTCCTGGTGGCTCAGATGGTAAAGAATCTGCCCACAATGTGAGAGACCTGGGTTTGATCCCTGGGTCAGGAAGATTCCCTGGAGAAGGAAATGGCAACCCACTCCAGTATTCTTGCCTGGGAAATCTCAGGGATAGAAGAGCCTGGGGGGCTACAGTCCAAAGGGGTCACAAAGAGTCAGAGGCAACTGAACAGCTAAGGCACAATGACTTTTGCCAGGATTCCTTAACTTTTTTATCCTCTGTCATCATAGAGTCCCAAAGGTCTAGAACTGTACAGACAATCTGTAGAAACCTCATTGTTCTGTGGAATTGATGACATCATGTCCATCAACCTGGCAAAACAGGAAGTTGCAAGAGTGCTGAGGTCCCTTGGCAGGACACACGTGCTGCATGGAATGAGAGATCAACCTACAAAGATTTAGGGAGCCAACTCATCAGTGATGTTTTCAGGGACTGGTGTTCTGGGACGTGCCAGGACGTCCCTTCCAAAGTAAAGGACAAATGATCGCGTCTGAAACCTTCCATCACTAAGAAGGAAGCAAAACATTTAGTGGGTCACTTTGGGTTCCAACACCCAGGAAAACTGTTCCAAACCGTGTATCAAGTGACGTGGAAGATCCCTAACTTTATGGGAAAGATTCTTGTGGCAACCGCACCATACTGTCGACTTTTTTAAACTCATTCTTGGTTAAAACTCCATGTATTTTCGAAGCCTGGCTGCTGTTAAACCTTGTGTCCCTTATCAAGAATGTGCAGTCAACTTTGGGGGATCAAGCTCGGGACTTAGATCCTCCTGTTCAGTTCCATCTGGTTGACTATCACTTATTGTTTCTACCTGTTGAAAGATTTTTGGATCAGACTTTCATTCAATTCATTTATCTTTCCTTTCAAATTCATGTCAGACTCAAATTTAATAAGCTGGCTTTCCATGTCTTTATTCAGGCCATTAGTGGAAATGCTCAGAGGCTCTTCCAAGCCTTCCTAGGGGTTGGCCATCTTCTGCTGGTGATGGGACAGAGAGCTCAGCCATGCTGGAGGACCACACCTTTGTTCTCTTCTCGCTGTGGGTCATTGTAGGAGTTAATTATTACCATTGCTGACACATGCATGCATCCTAAGTCGCTCAGTCATGTCTGAATCTTTGGGACCCCATGGACTATAGCCTGCCAGGCTCCTCTGTCCTTGGGATTTTCCAGGCAAGAATACTAGAGTGGGTTGCCCTGTCCTCCTCCAGGGGATCTTCCTGACCTAGGGATCAAACCCACGGCTCCTGCGGCTCCTGCATTGCAGGCGGATTCTTTATTGCTGAGCCACCAGGGAAGCCCCATTGCTGGCACACATGTTGCCTCTTTTCACTGTGTCCCCATCCTAAGTACCCTTTCTCATCCTCCCACTTAATCCTCACAGCAGCCCTGTGATGTAGCCACTGTTAATTAGCCTTCCAGAGCAGCTAAGTAACTGGCCTGAGGTCACACAGCTATGAGGTAGCAAAGCCTACATTCATACCTGGCTACATTGACCTCAGAGCAGGCTTGTCACCCAAGGGGCCATCATACTTCTTACAGGAAGCAAGGCTGGCAGCTTCCTGCTGCAAAGAGTGTGAAGAGGTGTGTGGAGCAACAGGTGAGTGAGTCAGGTGAACAGAAGAAAAAGAGCTGCTGAGACCTGGAGAAGTACCCATAGCATCTCTTTTCTCTGGAAAGAAGTAAGCATTTCCAGGGTAAGACAACAGAGGGAGGAGTGGGACTCACTAGATTCTGTTCTTTGTATAGTAATAACCCTTGCTGAGTGTCTCCTGTTTGCTGGGTACCTGCAAAGCCATTGGCCTGTACTAACTCGATTGTTTCCCTGACACTCCTATGAAGCATCATTGACACAGAGAGGTTAAGGAACTTGCCTTTAGTCATAAAGCTAGCCAAAGGATGCAGCCTAGATGGGAAACTGCCAGTATCTTCTCAAGAGAATGCTGGCTTCTATTTCAGTTCACAGATGAGCCAACTGAAGCCTAGAAGAGGGACAATGACATTGCAAGTCACGTTGTAAGCTGTGGCAGAGTCCTTGAAGCAATTTTATAAATGCTGCAGATGGCGTTGTTACTGTCCACCCTCAATCTGTTAGATTACAAGCTCAAAAAAAAAAAAAAAAAGAAAGAAAAAATACAAGCTCCATGAAGGCAGGAAATGCTGGCTATTTTATTTACTAATTTCCCATTGCATCTTAACTCCTGTAACAGCCCCCAGCACAGAATGGGTTCTCAATTTGCTACTGAGTCACCTCAAAAGGGTTTACAGTCTCCAGGGTCCTGTTCAAGAACTCAGCAGCCCTGCATCGACATGTGATCCACATGCAGAGGGTCAGCCGTAACAAATGCTCTGCCTGCAATCTCAGCCCAGCGTGGCTGATGCTTGTGAACCGGCGGGTCCACTGCAGCGTGTTCGCCACCCTCATGCCCACCCCCCTCTCCCCAGGCCTGGTACCATCAGTTTTCAGCTCTTTGCTGAAACTGCGGCCCGAGGGCTGCTCAGGTAAGGATGTACCGGGAAAGCCGGCCCTGTTCTCTGAGTAGGTCTTGGCTGCTGCTGTGTTCCACCATCCGCACAGCGCCTGAGCCGGGGCTGGTACCGCATAGCTGACTCGGTGAGGCCTTGCAGCTTCAGGCCAAGAACAGCTGCCAGTTTTGCTGGGTAGGTTGTGCTATTGTTGGGATGTGTTTCTTTCTTCTTCTTCTTTTTTGACAGAGAATAGGAACACACGATTCTAACACAAGATGAAGAATCTGTCTCAACAAGCCCTTTCTTGAGTTAGCAGCAAACATTACAAGAAACCCATAGAGGTTTTGATTACGCAGGGTGTCCAGCCTGTAGGGAGTGACAGTGGGGACCTGGCTTCTTTGGGGAACTCCCTGGCGAGCAGTGCAGAGGAGGGCTCCTGGGCTTTCGAAGGGTCACTCTTTGATTTCAGGACAGACTCTGAACAAATATTTACAGTAACAAAATATGTATATCAAACTAATAAGCAATACTCAAATTCACTGGGCAGAAAGACATTTTCAGTGGTCAAACTGCAGGTTCCTTTGCTCTGACTCTGGATTCAAAGATAGTGGCCACGCTCATTACCTTGAGGTCACTTAGGAGACCATCAACCCTTGGCATCACAACACGATGGCAGCTGTGTGCCTCCCCACAGCGTCCCAACAGCCCCCACAATGGGGATTGTGCTCACCCACTCTGAGCTTTCTATTCAATTAAGGCTCCAGTAACTTGAGTGGATCAAAAACTCCCTTCCTGTGATAGGAATCAGCCACCAGCAAGAACATCTTCCAGCTCTGCTCCACATGTCCCTTTATTTTGCATCTTCTGCCACAGGGCTGTTTCTCCTTGGGGTCCTGTTAGGATGGTCCTCGTAGCTTGCAAAAGGCCTCTCTGGCTGTATCTTAAAGGTGTGTGCCTCTGACCTGTGGGATATTAGAGCTGGAAGTGCAGAGCTAGGATTCGAGGCCAGACACGTGGGCTCCCATTGCCTGCTCTCCACTGCTTGTGTAGACTGCTTGTGACCCAGTAACTTGCTCAAGTCATTCATCAGGGAGAAAACCAAATTAAAACCTCTATGCATTTTCTAGGGCTATCATAACGAAATACCACAAACAGGGTGGCTTAAACACCGGAAGGTATTCTCTTATAGTTCTGGAAGTTAGAAGTTCAAGATCAAGGTGAGGGCAGGTTGGTTCCTTCTGAGGGTGAATCAGTTCCATGCCTCTATGCTAACTTCTCCTGGTTTGCTGGCAAACTTTGGCTTTCCTTGACTTGTAGATGCCTCACCCCAATTTCTGTCTTCATCTTTGCATCGAGTTCTCCATGTGCCCAGGTTTGTATCTAAATTTCCTCTTTTAAAAAGGACATCTACTGTATATAAAATAGATAACTAAAAAAGATGTACTGTATAGTATAGGGAATTCTACTTAATACTCTGTAATGGTCTATATGGGGAAAAGAACCTAAAAAAGAGTGGGCAGATGTATAACGGATTCACTTTGCTGCACACCTTAAAATAACACGAAATTATAAATCAGCTGTACTCCAATAAAAATTAAAAAAAGAAAAAACACCAGTCATACTGGCTTACTCCAATATCACGTCAACTTAAGTAATTACAGCAGCAATGACCCTGTTACAGATAAGCTTCAGGGTGGCGGGGGTTAAGACTTGAACATATAAATTTGGGAGGACACTATTCAATCCATAACAAACCCCCATCTTCTACCACTTAAGTTATCCTCTTATTATCCAGAACTCCTTTTAATTTAACAAATCATAATCAAATTGAATAAAATGTGAGTTCTTAGCAGCTTGGAAGGAAATATTCCAGCTTTAAATAATTAAATAATATGACTCTATGTGTCTGAACTACTGCCGTGTAAATTGGTTTTGACTCGGGTCCACTCTTGCTGGAGCGACCAGCGATTATATCTGCAATTGTTTGAAAGGGATGGATAGTCAAAGAATCCAGAGGGAGAGGAGATGAAGGCTTTAGACCCAAGAGCCCATGTCTGACATATTATTTACTCGGAGGTTTATTTGCATTGTCCATCTCCATGCTAGGTGTCAGCTCCATGGGGCAGAACTGGAAATATTTGGTGGCCGTCCCTCATGACAGCACAGCAAGGCTCACAGCAGCCAGGTCCCCCACCCAGAGGTGGGGCTGGACCACATGGTTTTAACCACATTGCAGTAGTGGTGCCTGGTTTATGCATTTCAGACTTATTTTCTCAGCTCAGCTGTAAGCCGTTTGAGGGCAGAGATGCCCTGTCCCAGTGCCGTGTCAGAATGCATCTTGACTGGAAGCCGCGGGGTTCTGGGGTAGGCTTCATAAAGGCCCATAGCTTCCACCTCTTTCTCCAGCAGTGCACTCTCAGGGCGGCCCATGCAGGCAGCCTTCACGCGGTGCAGTTGCTTCGGAAGCACAGTGCTTCACCTTGGCCCCTCACCCTCGATCCTCTGCTCCCCTGCATCTCCACCCCCCCACCCATTTCTCCTTGTGTAATTAAAGGGAAAATGTTCTGCATTCATTTACTTTATACTTTATCAAATAACGGAGAGATGAATTAAGGGGTCCATATTTCTATTTCAAGGTTCATGTGCTTTCACAAACTGTGCAAAGTCGCGCTCTTAAAACCTGCTGCATCAGCAGGAAGTCTCCGCTCAGAGCCCTGGCCGTCTCCCCCTTCCTCTTCTCATTCCCCAGTGCAATGTCTAAATAGATGTGATGGCTGGGAATTCTGCAGAGGCAGTTGTGAGAGAATCCTTACAGCCTCCGGGGTTCTCTCTCCCTCTCCCTCACATATCGCACAAGAAGCCTGCTGGGGGAGGGCTGCTAGGCCCTGGGCTCAGTTAATCCTACTGGCACAAACATTTGCTCAATGCCTACTGTGTACAGAGGACTGTAGTAGGCACTGCCGAGGAAGTGGAAACATTCAGGTCTTAAATTTCTATAGTTCTTTCTATTTAACAAAGCGTTTCTATATTCATGAGTGCTGAGTGAAGTCGATCACTTGTGTCCGACTCTTTGAGACCCCGTGAACTGTACCCTACCAGGCTCCTCCATCCATGGGATTTTCCAGGCAAGAATACTGGAGTGGGTTGCCATTTCCTTCTCTAGGAGATCTTCCCAACCCAGGGACTGAACCCAGGTCTCCTGCATTGCAGGCAGATGCTTTACCATCTGAGCCACCAGGGAAGTCTACATTCATAGTTACATTGAATTCTTACAAGAACTCTTTGACATGGACATTATTCTCATTTGCTTTTGCCACTGCCATGAAGAAACTAAAGCTGAGTGAGATTAAATAATAGGGGGTTCTTCATTTCCAGTGGGTCAAGGACCCCCTTGATTAGACCAGTGTAGTCACAGGCCCCAACTCAGAATAATTTTTTAAAATGCATGAAACAAAATGTATAGGCTCATAAGGGCAACCAATGATACTGAAATACAGATTTCAAATTACTAAAAAAAAGTCTGATGTATTAATTTATGTGATTCTTTATTAAGGTACTAAATAACAGGATTCTAATAATTATGTTTAATTATTAAAATTAAAATGTTTTAAAAGTATTTTAAATTTAAAATGTATTACCTCATGCGAAGAGTTGACTCATTGGAAAAGACTCTGATGCTGGGAGGGATTGGGGGCAGGAGGAGAAGGAGACGACAGAGGATGAGATGGCTGGATGGCATCACTGACTCGATGGACGGGGGTCTGGGTGAACTCCGGGAGTTGGTGATGGACAGGGAGGTCTGGTGTGCTGCGATTCATGGGGTCCCAAAGAATCAGACACGACTGAGCTACTGAACAGAACTGAGCTGAACAATTAAAATGTATTTTTAAAGTAATGACTTGGATCAGGAATCAGCAAATTACAATCTGGATCACCACTTGTTTTTGTAAATAAAACTTTATTGGAACAGAGCCACTCCACCCATTTTCCTATTGTCTATGGCTGCTCTAGGGCTTCCCATATGGCTCAGTGATAAAGAATCCACCTGCCAATGCAGGAGATGCAGAAGATGTGTGTTCAACCCAGGGGTCAGGAAGATCCCCTGGAGTAGGAAATGGCAACCCACTACACTATTCTTGCCTGGTAAAGTCCATGGACAGAGGAGCCTGGTGGGTTACAGTTCACGGGGTTGCAAAGAGTCCGACATGACTGACTGAGCATGCACACACACATGGGGCAGCTTTAGAGCTACCACAGCAGAGCTGAGTAGTTGCAACAGAGAATGCGTGGTCTGCAATGCTTAAAATATTTACTATCTGGAACTTCACCAAAAACTTTGTTGGCTCCTGTTGTGTTCAGTACTTTGAAATAACTGCAACCACTTTAATCGCAGGAGAATACTTCAGTTTCTACCAGTGACAAAAATCTCAGCTGCTGCAAATACCACTGTAGTTTGTTGCCTGCATTTGTAACTGAAGCATATCGTTCTTCCTATCCAGGTACCTGGGTCCCCAGAATTCTATCCACAATGCTGGTGAGGGTTAGAATTCAAACCCAAGTTGGTCTGGTTCAGAAACCAACATTTTCCCTACAACCCTTGACATCTGGTAGCTGAGAATGTCACAGTCTAGTGGAACACACACACACACTCACACACACACCTCTAGGCAGGCAGTCCCTGCCCCTGCCTGATGCTATCATGAGGAGCAGGAGTAACACTGGACTCTGGGGAGGCAGCGGTGCTCCTTTCTAGCATCCTTTAGCCCTTGCTGAGTCTAGGCCAACCACGTGTGGTCGTGTGGGTTGGCAACTGGTCATAAGGGTGAAGTGGACTCTTGATCAACTACCAAGCCTTCTTGGGGTGGGATTCCTTTCTAAATTTCTCACAAAAGGGCTCTGGGTATGTCTTCCCTTGAGCAACATGGATGGCCTGATGTTTGGGCTTAGACTCAGGGAGTGTTTATCAATATGTGGTCAGTAACAAAAAAAGTTGTGCTGATGGATTGACTCTTGGATAGGTAGTAATAAAGAGGGATGGTCATTGTTATATTGAGGGATTTTAACCACTTCACTCTGCAAAGTTTTTCATTCACTCATCCCTTTGTTCACATGTTCCTTTCTCCCTCTTTCCTAAAAACCACTCATTAATTATCCACTATATGCCAATCTCTTGGCTAGGTGCTTCTTGGGTATACATGAGCTGGGGGGAAGTTTAGTCCTGGCTCTGTAGTTTCTTAGCTATGTTACCTTGAGTAGCTTTTACTCTTTGACCTCTATTAGCTTATCTATAAAATGGGAATCGTAAATATACCTGCCACCTACCTTACAGATCTGAGATGAGTTCCAGGAGCTAATAGGTGAAAAGAATGATGGGAAAAAGTTGTTTCAGAAATTGAAAGAAGGGAGAGAGCTTTATATAGTTCAGGTTGACTGGGCTGATTCATAGCAGTGGCCTTGAGTAAGACCTTGAAAGACGGACAGGATTTGAAGAGGCCAAAAGTTAGCAGAATCCAGTTGTAGAAACCAAAATGGCACCATGAGTGAAGGCTGGGAGGTTGCGAAGGAGCTGTGTGATCTGGCTGCTTCCCTGAGGATCTGTGACACTCAGCATACTCCCTGCTGTGACTTTAGAACCAGCCAGGAGGCATTGTTATGAGAATATGTTTATTATTATCCTCATCAACATTATTATCATTATTAATAATATGATATTTAGAGCATTTATGCACATTAATTTTAAACAAACCTGTGCAGTGGCAGGAACTGATGCTGCTACCAATAAGCAGCTACAACGTGGCTCTTTAATTTACATAAAAATCATTTATGCTAATTTAATTAGTCCTTTGTTTACAGCTGAGGCTTACTCACCACTGGGTTGTGAGATATGCTGAGCACTGCAGCACGCTGCAGAGCTGGAAGTTAGGTTCACGCATCCCTTGAACAGAGATGCTCCTCCTGCAAAGAGGAAAGACACCCAGCTCTCATGTGGGAGGACACATTCAGATTCAGTAACTTCTTATTTACAACTTTCTTCCTGCAAGGAACTGTGCTGGCTGCTGTCGTGTCTTTAACTGATTCAGTCTTGACAATCACCTGAAGAGAGTCAGAGAGGCTTTATATCCAACTCAATATCACACAGCTACTGAGTGGTGAGGCAGATATGAAGCCCATGTGTATCTATTTCTAGTTCTCAGCCTCTTTCTACATTCTTATAGCAACTCTTAAATAAGAAGCGCTAACACGGCTTAGTACCTACTAACATGGTATGTACTCGAATAGTGCTGGTTGAATAAATGAACAGCACTTTTTCAGTTAGAAGTGCTTTCAAGTGCATGATCTCCCTGAGACTGCTGCAGCCCTGAGAGGCAGGTCTGGCCAGCCCCGTTTCGTAGAGGAAACTGAGCAGGTGGGTAATGGCGTGGGCATTACATTGTGAGCTCAGACTTCTGCTTCCTGCCCTCACCTTGGCCTGACCTTGACTCTGGTCAAAGTGCTCCCCTCATGCCAGTTCCTGAATTTCCCCAGGTGTAAGACAGAAAGAAGAATCCCTTGTCCTTCTAATCTGACGGGCAGAAATGAAAAAAATGAGAGTGTGGAAGAGACTGCGCAGGGTGCCTGAGAATTATAAGGTGGTATTTGTCAGACTTGCCTTGGGAAACCTTGAAAAATTGAATGGAAACCACTGGGCTCATTCATCTCCTTTTAACAGCCCCATGTCATCCAGCCTGGTCTTTTCCATTCCTGCTCTGTCCGATCCTGACAACATAATTTAGTTCCAGGGAACTTGAATAGAACACAGTGGACTGATATTTCTACACACTCTGGCCTTGATTAATACCGTCAGGGCAGCTGCTGGTGAGAATGAGGAGCAGACAGGATGCTGCTCTGCAGCACCCCAGCTTCCTGTACTCACCCCCCTCTCTCTGGTCCCTGCAGGCCCTGCTCCCTCCTCCGGCCTAGGCTCTGCTCTGAGTCCCTTACCTGATCTATTTGTTCTTTCCACTGTTCAGCCACCCATCCCACAAACATACTGAGTATTTACCAGGGCCAGGCAATGGGGACTCAGAATTAGGTAAGGAGCAACACTTGTCCTTCAAACATGCAATCCCGGAAAAATGAAGACGAATGGACATATGAGCAAAAATGGCACAAGGAAGGAAGCAAGAGCCAGAATAGGGATGGAGAGAAATGGGGGTAGGCAGAGGGATATGGGGATAGATGGAGGTATACGGGGGTAGATGGAGGGATATGGGGGTAGATGGAGAGATATGGGGTTAGCTGGAGGAATACGGGGTTAGCTGGAGGGATATGGGGTTAGCTGGAGGGATATGGGGGTAGATGGAGGGATATGGGGGTAGATGGAGGGATACGGGTGTAGATGGAGAGATACGGGGGTAGATGGAGGGATATGGGGGTAGATGGAGAGATACAGGGGTAGGTAGATGGAGGGATATGGGGATAGGCAGAGGGATATGGGGATAGATGGAGGAATATGGGGGTAGATGGAGGTATCTGGGGTAGATGGGGTGATATGGGGGTAGATGGAGGGAGGAGGCTGATCTACCTGGGCAGAGAGGGCTTTATCAAGGAGATAGTGTCAAATGAGCAATTTCAGGATTAGTGAAATTTTCCCAGGAGGAGGTTTACAGAGAGAGGGATGGAAGGAGAAGAAAATATTTCTGGCAGTGGCCACAGCACAAGCAAACTCCTGAGGGTCCAAAATGTCCACCTGGGCAGGGGTGGTCAGCAGTCTGGGTGGCCCTCCTGTGAAGTGGATGGATGAGATGGGGTCAGGGCCTGGAGTAGAGACTGGAAAGGGAGGAGAGTGTAGCTAGTTCCCTCTTTAAGGCAGATACTGATGGGTTTGCATCAGCTGTGATTTCCGTGGCACACCTTTCTGTGGGAATGCACCCAACTCTGCATGGGGAGATGAAGACACTGAAGGGTTCATGAGTAGAGAGTTGGAAAGCAGATAAAGGGAAATTTCATCCACATTCCAAATTAGCAAAGGTGGAGGTAAATCTCAGATACTGGCAGGCCGGGGGTAGCAGGCAGTGAGGACATGGTGCAGGGTGGGTATTTTCCCTCTATCTGTGTGAACAGGGACAACATGGCAGCCCTCTGAAAACTGCCTGCTTCTCTTATTCCCAGGCTTTCTTTAAAACATACACCCACCTGGCGCTACCTAGAAACTGCTAAACACACACAGGCCTCCTTCCTAATATTCCACTCAAGAGAGCTCTTCACCCACCACAGAGGAGGCAGGAGCCCCCCGCCATGAAGGAGTCCCTGTCCTGCCCAATAGCACCTGCATTGAAGGCATCTTTCCATGAATATCAAGATTTATTGTTTCTCAAAATCAAATATTGACCTTGGCTTTTTGTCCATCAATATATGACCTTTCAAGTCAATAAACCTGGATAGGCTAGTCAGTGGTTACTTATTATTTCCCCTGTCTTGAAATGGAAATCTCAGTCCCCAATGCATGGGGGGAACCACAGTGATGATCTGTTTATAACCCCCTGCAATTGGCATTTGTGATTAAAGAGTTTGCTGGCAAGCTACCCGGTTTCCGGGGAGCCCCCTTCTTCCTCTTGCCATCAGAAGCCACTCATGGTGGATCTGCAATCCTGTAGCACCTGGTGGGCTGCTGTCTATGGGGTCGCACAGAGTCGGACACGACTGAAGCGACTTAGCAGCAGCAGCAGCAGCAGCAGCACCTGCTTCCCTTCCTCGTTGATAAACATGTTGGTCTGTTCACTTGTCTTCCACACAGGCGACCGATGGTCCCAGGTCACAAGGGAGCATGACATCCTTCTCCCAATTTATCTACTGCCTTAAGGACACGGGTTCCTTCACTGGGCTAATTGAAGGGCAGCACTCTGACAGTAGTGGATTGACTATTCCTGAAGTACCACTGACCTCTGAGAGTCTGGGAGGAAGTAGAGTGAGGGTAAAGCCCCCAGACCATATGAGTTTGATGTATTAGTCTCCCACTACCAGCTGTGTGACTTGGATAGGTACTCTCCATTCGTTCTCTCTGTGTCTCTGTTTCCTTATATGCAAGAAGAAATGACCTGTGGAAGGTGACGATCAATGCCCTTGAAGTTGAGTGGACCAAACGCCATGTTCAGGCCTAGGAAATGTGAGCAGCAGTGACAGGTGTCACTTCTGAATTGGGATCGTGAAAAGCCAGGGCCTCACTCTCCTGTCTCTCATGCTGCAGTCCTGACTGAGGTCATATGGGACAGCTTTGGGTGGTGGAGAACTTGTCGGCCGTGTGGCTGAGTCAGTGCTTGGAGATCGCCCATCCTGGAGAGTTGCTAGGATCTTCAGTGAATGTTGTGTAAGCAGGAAACAAACCTCTGTTGTATGTAGGCACTAAGAATTTAGAGCTACTTATTGCTTCAGCATCCTCAGACTCTCCTGACTGGTACACTGCTCAATAAATATTATCGATCATTATAATAGATGAGTAGATTGCCTTGGTAATCCCCCCTCCCCCACGGCAGACACTTGACCATGACCATCAGGGGCTCTTTTTCAAATCCAGCTTGGCTATGTGTTCTGCCCTGATCTTCTGCCTCTGTCTGATGACTCGGCTCCTGCCTGCCCTCTTAGCCTCTGTCCCTGCAGCTCCACTCACCTCCTGAGGCTCTATCATTAAATGGCCGTTTTATGGATGCTCTATTCAATTTACCTGATGCAGGTAGCGTTGGGGGAAAGCTTGGCACTGGCTGCCAATATTTCTGGGTTTAAATACCAACCTGGTCTCTGCCTTATTCTGAGCTTCTGCCCAAGCAGGGCAGGAACCCTCCTGTGATTCATGGCACCTGGTTACCTAGGCACTGGCCCTGGGCACCTCCTCCACTGGCCAGTGTACTCCTCCAGGGCAGGGACCTGTCTGGATCCTTGACATTCAGCTCACAGCATGATGTGTGCTCTGTGAATGCAGACTGACTTAAGAGTGATGCTAAAGAAGAAGAGCTTGTCACAATCATCTGTGCTGTCACAGCCTCAGATACTGGCTCCCAACAGCTACCTGCTGGGAAACCAGTGTTTATCTTCAGGGACTGATGGAAGCATTGGCCCAGCACCCACCCAGGGCAGCCCCAAGGCGCCTCTGCGGAAGCCCAGGGCCTAAGGAACACAGTTGGAGAACCACTGTCCGAGCTCCTCCTCTTGTAAAATGGGGTCTCTGAGGCCTGAAGTCATCACGGGAGCTATTGAGGCGCAATCTCAGGCTCATTACCCTTCAGTCCTCTCACAAAACATTCTATGCAGTTTTGTATCATTCAAATCGACTCTCTCTTAGGTGACTTTAAAGTGTGCTTGATCCTTCTCTACATGGAAAAGGTAACCACTCTTGAGAGGGTTCTGAAGACAGTGTCACAGGTGGGGGCCTCAGCCTAGGGGACAGTAGAGGTCACATTGTCCAGGCTTGGATCCTGGCTCTCTCCTTTATTAACTCTGTGACCCTACTTAGGTGACAAGTGACTTATCCTTTTTGAGCTCTAGCTTTCTCATCTGTTAAATGGGGATAACATTTAACAGCAGCCTATTGTGGGTATCTGATGAGATAGTGCATGGGCCGCACTTGGCCAGTGGCTGGCACACCATCAGGCCTTGGCGATGCCACGCGTCTGCTTATGTGCCCTCTGGCAAACCCACTGAGCCTGTTTGGATTCTGTGCAGAGCTGCTGTCAAATCAATCATCTTTATTTACTTCCAAAAAGAGCTGTCTCCAGGAGAGGAAGAGGCCCCCAAAAGGCAGAAGTCAGAGCAGAAACTATTGTGTTCGCGTGGCAAGTCCTGCTCTACCTCCAGGTCCCTGGGGGATGTCTCACTCCTGTGCAGAGCCTTTCCTCACCCCCTCAGATGCTTACTTGAGCATGTCCCCTGTTCTCCATGCCAGGCCACTCTGCCCCCTGTAGGACCAGTCACTGCTGCCACTAAATACATGTTTATGAATTGCCTTTCATCTCTTCATATCTGTCTTCCCCTATGAAGGCAAAGGACTGAGCCTGTTTTCTCTTACCATCACAGAGTACAGTGCCTGGCACATAGTAGGGTTTCAATAAATACTTGTTGACTGACTGAGTGATTCAGTGATTCCAGGCATTCTTGCTTAGATTCCTTTCATAGACTGGGTTCAGAACTAGGCATGGTCCCTGCCTTACATATGCAAGATTTACAGGTTATCTTGCTCCTAAAACAGAGAAGGCAATGGCAACCGACTCCAGTACTCTTGCCTGGAAAATCCCATGGATGGAGGAACCTGGTGGGCTGCAGTCCATGGGGTCGCTAAGAGTCGGACACGACTGAGCGACTTCACTTTCACTTTTCACTTTCATGCATTGGAGAGGGAAATGGCAACCCACTCCAGTGTTCCTGCCTGGAGAATCCCAGGGACGGGGGAGCCTGGTGGGCTGCTGTCTATGGGGTCGCATAGAGTCGGACACGACTGAAGCGACTTAGCAGCAGCAGCTCCTAAAAAGGCTCTTAGAGCCACTATGGACCAAAAATATTTATGAGTGCAAAGTGAGACTCAGAGAGGGTTAGGAATTTGCTGGCTTGCTGCAAGTCACAGCTTGAGCTCAGTTCTGAGTAACTCTACAAAACACTCTCTTTCCCTTTCGTCACCACACTTCCAATAGACTCTGAACTTCAGTGAGCATCTGAATTCCTTGGGGCATTTGTAAAAATGCAGTTTCCTGGGCTTCCTCCTCACTGCTACTATTTTAGTCTGTCTCAAGGCAGGGTTTCCCCTAGAGTGTACAGGGCCTCAAGCCAGTTTTTCTTCTTCTTTTTTTTTTTTTTTTGAAGGCAAGGCAAAATACTTTAAGTCACTCAAAATCATGTGAGCACCATTCTACAGGCCCAAACTCACGTGATCCTGAGAAAGAAATACTTGGCTGGCTAGTGGGAGCAATTCACTTGCCAAGCTGTCTGCCTGGTACAGGAAGGGCCTGACCGTGGAGCCCTGGATTCACCCAATATATATGAGTACTAGGAGCTCTATGGGGCATCTGGTCGACCCCTAGAGGCAGTGAGGTGGTGATAGAGGGCCCATACCATCTCTGAGGAAGAGAAACAAATGAGTAATAGGATTCATACAGGACCAGATCCAAGCATGGGAATCTCATATGGATGGCCCTATGAAACTGGCCAGTCCTGGGCACAAGGAAGGCCCTCAAAAGCAGGGATCCCCCCTGAGGTATAAACCACCTGGCAGAGGATTTCTGTCTAGAGGAGACCAGGGAGCCTGAATTTATACCAGCACCCTAGGGGATTCTGGTGTGAAGGTGCTGTGTGTCATCTCTGAGAAGCCTTGCTCTAGGAGACGAGTCTGTTCAAGGTAGGAAGAGCTCCTGAGAGCCAAAAGTAGGCAGGGGTGGAGGGGTTTCTGGGTCACCAGTGAGCTCTGCAGTAGGCTCACAGACCCGAGGGCTCTCTGCACAGACCTGTCACTCCCCAAGTCCCTCTAACAGGAGGAGGGTGGCAGGAGTTGGATGGCAACTCAGCCTCCTGAGGGGCTTTCTGATCAGACGGGCCCTTGGCAGGCTCCTAATTTGTCTCCTCCTCACAGTGCCAGTATCAGCTTTCTGATGCAGAGGGACCCCAGTAATGAGTTTCTATTAAAAGAGCTGAATCCCGGCTCTCGGAACTCAATGTTCAGAATAAACAATGGGGCAGAATCCTATTAAAAAAGGCTTCCAACACGAACAAATTAAGCCCTTGGGAATGCCTTACAAAGAATACATTTTTCCAGTGTCGAACTGAGATCAATAGAGAAAAACAAATAATTTCAAGTGGGAGTCATGATAATGATACCCAGGTAGAGGCAGGGGCTGGGTGCATTATTTTGGCCCGAGGACACCCTGGCAGAGATAATGAGGGAGCAGTGGAGGGAAGCTCGTAATGGGCGTGAGGGGTGTCTGTGTCTCCCAGGCGGCTGGGCCGGGAGGATGTCGCGTCTCATTTGTCTCTGTCGAGAGGAGACACCCTCTTTCTCCGGGGGATGGGTAAGCCCACAGAGCTGCGCTCAGCCCACTGAGGGCTGGCAAGCCTGGGAGGAGGTGGAGACCTGCGCTTTGTTTGCCAGGGGAATAGATCTTATCTCTGCTCAGGCAGGGCAGGGAAGTTGTGTCTGCCTCACTCTTGAGCACAGTGAAGGTCCCCAGACATCTATACAGCTGCCTGGGTTGTCACCACGAAGGCTCAACCTGCTCCTATGCTCTCTCCACTTGCGACTACTCTGTGAATAGCACTCTTGCAACATCCAACCTTACTCCCTGGAGCCAAATAAAATCCTATCCATCATTCCAGGCTGATCTCGAGTTCCTCCCTTTTCATGAAACCTTTCTTGAATTCCTCCCTGCTCTTCCAGATTCCTCGTGAGCTGAGTAACACTTCCCAGTGTTTCAGGAATGCAAGGAGGCTCCCTGCCCGGCACGTCTCTCCCCCTGCTCCCTGCTTAGAGCCTGTCCCAGTGCTGTGACTTGTTGATGCATTAAGTCAGTGCCTCCTTCTCCTTCCAGGGACCTGTGTATTCAGCCCAGCTCACCCCATGCTCACTGATCGGTGCTCCATGGCAGTTTCCATGCCAGTCTCTGGGAATGCCAGGTTGACCAAGACCAAGGCTGGGAACCTCTGAAGGTAGAGACTCATCTAGCCTTCCATTAACAAATGAGGGAGCAGAGATGCTGAGGAAGAGGGTGTTGTGGTCAGGAGCAGACAGTGGGCAATGGGGAGATCTGGAATCCAGTTCTCCTGCCTCCCTGCTAGCAGAGTTTCACTGAAGCCCTACTCCATGCAAACCACTTT
>NW_011494601.1:3165281-3183886 GCF_000754665.1 Bison bison bison
AACCACTTTTCTGTCTGCTCTCTCTTTATTAATGCACTTTAATTGCAAAATATTACCCCAGATAGCTATTGAATTGCCCCCATTTTAAAGGTGAGGAAACTGAGGCATAGTGAGATTAAGCAACTGCCCCAAGGTCTTGAGCTTCAGGTGACCAGGTCTTCTGTCCCTAGTCAACTCTCTTTCCTCTGCATTACACAGGGAAGACTGGAGAGGGTGGAGCATGGTACACGAAGACCTAGAAAGAGAACAGGTGTCTGTGGGCACTGGGGCCACAGTGGAGAGCAGGAGAGGGAGGCCTTGAGCTGCTGGTGCTCCTGTCTGGCTGAGGGCACCCTCCTGTTGACTGGTCATGGAGCCAGTTGGGGCTGCTCCTCTGCAGTGTTCTGAGTTCAGCAGAGATGGCAACTGCAGTTTGGGTCACTCCATAAAGATCCTGAGAAGTCCTGCCACAGCTTTAATTTTCCTGAGGTCTATCAGACTTCCTTGATAATGGATGCCCTTTCTTGAGAATGCCTTTTAGCATCCCTTGCCACTCCTGTTGGGAGGTTAACTTCTAGACAATGTGAATGCGAGGCCAGGAGTGAGGAGTCGGTGACCAGGACTTGAAATGTAGAGTGGCAGAATTGAGGCTGTGGATTTATTGGGCTGAGAGAGGGAGGAGAGGAGGTCAGTGGTGCTAACACCTCAGATGCCAAGGAGGGTGAGGAGTGAGACAGTCTGCAGATGTGGGTAGAAATCATAGGGAGGTACCCACACTCACTCTGGGGTATATGCTTGTCCAGTCTGCTGTCCACTCCTCCACCAGGAGAGATATGGAGTGTTCACTGAGACGGTGGGGGAGTGACTTCACTCTGAGCGTTCAGAAGGCATGTGCCTTCTGTTGCACTGATTCTACTTCTTTCTGTCCACCCAATGGAAACACATGTGTGCTCATGGAGGCCCATTGGAGGCTGTTTATTGCGGCTCGTCAGGCAAAGTCAGAAATGGCAACAACCTTAATGCCTATCAGTGCGAGAAGGGCTAGAGGCCTTATGGTGGTTATTTCAGCAGTTAGAAAGAATGGGGGAGAAACTTATGTACTGAGACAGGAGTCTCCAGGAGAGTACTGGATGAACAAAGCACAGTGCAGGATGTACATATAATATGATCCTTCTGAAGTGAAAAATACACGTGTAGGTGCACCAGCACACATATACTCAGGCTTACACGCACACACGGACACACATAGGCACATGATGCAGATATGTGCACACAGACACAGATGCACAGTGCACACATGCATGCGCAGATACACACAACGTACACACACACAGAGACGTGCACACACAATGTACACACGTGCACACATGCACACACAATGTACACACACAGAGAGACATGCACACACAATGTACACACACAGAGACATGCACACACAATGTACACACGTGCACACGTTCACACACAATGTACACACACACACAGACATGCACACACAATGTACACACACACAGACATGCACACACAATGTACACACACAGAGAGACATGCACACACAATGTACACACGTGCACACACAATGTACACACACAGAGAGACATGCACACACAATGTACACATGTGCACACATGCACACACAATGTACACACGTGCACACATGCACTCATGCACAGAACACTGAGCATTGGTGGTGTGGAGAGCCATCTTTAAATCCAGAATTTCTCTGAATCCTCGTTCTGCCACTTAGTAGATTTGTAACCTTGGGCAATAGTCCAACTTTTCTGTACCCCGGTTCGCTCATCTGTAAAATACAGATTACTATATTTCAACCTCAAGAAATTATTGAATAGAATGATTACCTGAGCTAACATGAGCAAAATACTTGGAGAATACCTGGCCCATGGTAGAGAGCTTCCCAGGCAGCGGTAGTGGTAAAGAGTGTGCCTGCCAATGCAGGAGATGCAGGTTGGATCCCTGGTTCAGGAAGATCTCCTGGAGAAGGAAATGGCAGCCCACTCCAGTGTTCTTGCCTGGGAAATTCCAAGGGCAGAGGAGCCTGGCAGGCTGTAGTCCTTGGGATCGCAAAAGAGTCTGACACGACTGAGCACATGGTGCATGGTGAGGGCTAAATAAGTTAGTTGTTGCTATGACCATATTTTTTTGCATGTCTTACACCAGCAATTGAGATGTGATTTATAACTGATAGATCTTGACATCGAGTCGTGGTTTCATTGGCAACTTTTTCTTCCTTTTTGGTAGCACAAAAAACAATGGCATATCTCACAATTGGAGACATCTTAGGCACAATGAGATCGAATATTATTTCCAGGAAATGTTTACCAGGGCTACTCACGTTTGTATAGAAGCGTAACCAGTAAGCTCTGGGACACACTGACTAGTGGTTCCCTCAGGGAAGAATGCTGGCCGGGGGAGGTGTCAGGAGGCCTGTGGCCTTATCAGGGCTGCTTAGTGTTTTACAAGCAGTGTGGACTCATGTTTACACGTGGTTTCACTTAGCGTTGCTTGGCTGCAGCCAGCAGACACTAACACTGGTTAACTTCAGCAAAAAGGAATTTATTGGCAGGATGTCGGGAGCTCACAGAAGTGACAGGAGCCCAGAGAAGCAGCCTCAGGGAGGCGGGGGCCCAGGCCTCTCCCGAGGGCTTGGATTAAGAGCCACAGCCACCAGCTGGTAGTGGGGACATCTGGTCTGCATGCCACCATGGCTGGGACGGATGACCTGCAGTCCCTCCCTCTGCCTCTGGGCTCCGTGGCTTTTGCCATTCTCTTTGGTCGTCTGTCATCTGATGATCCCTCATTCCTAGGCTTGAGAAATTCTCTATTCTAAAAGTCTTGGGGGGAAGCGGCAGAATCAGCCTTCCATTGTGGACTGGAGTGATGGATTCTCATGTTCCAGCATCCCTTGCAGCTAGGGCACAGGCGTCAGCCCAGACTGGTCAACCTCCGAGCCCCTCACCCATACAGCAAGCCAGGAGCAAGTGAGGCCACGGAACAGGGGCAAGGCACATCACTGTTCATGGCAGGAGGCAGGGGACAGCAATTGCAGCAGCAAAATCCACTTCCTAGGGCACCACTGGTCAGTGCCCAGGCAAGCTGTGCAGCAGCAGCAGTGTCCCTACTGTGCACACTCCATGAGGTTGGTTTGGCCATGGCCAGATGTGACCTGGCCTTTTTGTTTGTTTGTTCCCATCCTTCCCAGTGAGTCTGTGGGCCACCTCATCTCGTTTTGAATAAATCCCCCTTTCTGCTTCAAGCTGACCAGATTTGATACTATTGCCAGCAACCAATAAGCCTGACACCCTGCATCACTCACTCCAGATGCAAAGTCCCAGAAGAGATGTCGGGACACGTGTCTCCTCTCCAGGGTAGACCAGGAGATGCAGGGAGCTGGCTTTTGTAATGGGAGGCAGAAGACTAGGATTTCTCTCCACCAGGACCACACACAATGGGAAGAAGCAAGTTCCAGAAGGAAATCAGGCCACTGTCAGTGAGACAGCGTCAGGCAAGAGGTAGGGGACAGCCAGTGAAATATGGGGAAAGTGAGACAGCGTCAGGCAAGGGGCAGGGGACAGCCAGTGAGACATGGCGAATGGCCATCACTGCTAGTTTGTCTTTTTTGTTCCGTCTTTTTGTTCTCTTTTTAAAAAAAATTGTTTTTATTGAAGTATCAGATTAGATCAGATCAGTTGCTCAGTCGTGTCCGACTCTGCGACCCCATGAATCACAGCACGCCAGGCCTCCCTGTCCATCACCAACTCCCGGAGTTCACTCAGACTCAGTTATGTTAGTTTTTGATATACAGCAAAATGATTCAGATAAACACACACACACATATATATATTCTTTTTCATTATGGTTTACTACAGGACATTAAATATAATTTCCTGTGCCATACAGTAAGCCCTTGTTGCTTATCCATTCTATATATAATAGTTGAGATCTGCTAGTTCCAATGGAGAAGTCAATGGCACCCCACTCCAGTACTCTTGCCTGGAAAGTCCCATGGATGGAGGAGCCTGGTAGGCTGCAGTCCATGGGGTCTCGAAGAGTCAGACACGACTGAGCGACTTCACTTTCACTTTTCACTTTCATGCATTGGAGAAGGAAATGGCAACCCACTCCAGTGTTCCTGCCTGGAGAATCCCAGGGATGGGGGAGCCTGGTGGGCTGCCGTCTATGGGGTCGCACAGAGTTGGACACGACTGAAGCGACTTAGCAGCAGCAGCAGCAGTCCCAAACTCCTAATCCTTCCCTCTCCCACCAATCCTCCCTTTTTGCAGCCACAGTTCTCTTCTCTATGTCTGTGAGTCTGTTTCTGTTTTGTGAATAAATTCATTTGTTTCACATTTTAGTCCACATGTAAGTTTTATCATATGATATTCGTCCCTCACTGTCACTTAGTATGATAATTTCTAGGTCTATCCACGTTGCTGCAGATAGCATTATCTCATTCTTTGTGATGGCTGAGTAGTATTTCATTATCTATCTGTCTATCTATCTCTCTCTATGTATATCTTCTTTATCCATTCATCTGCCAGTGGATCTTTAGTTTGCTTCTGTGTCTTGGCTATTGTAAATAGTGTTGCTATGAACATAGGGGTGCTTGTATCTTTCTGAATTATAGATGTCTCAGGGTGTATGCCAAGGAGTGGGATTGCTGGCTCATTCATATGGCAACTGTTATTTTTAGCTTTTTGAGGAACCTCCATACTGTTTTTCAGAGTGGCTGTACCAATTTACATTCCCATCAACAGTTGTTTAAAATAATATATACGCTACTTGGAGGAAACTGAGTCATTGATTGATTGGTTCATTCATTCACTCAACAACGGACTATAAGGCAACTGTTTGTAGACACGATCATCCATGGGGACAAGATGACGATAGCCCTTCCAAGCCGGGGTCTGGTACTGGTACCAGCTACGTAAATAGACAGGGAAAGGCAGTTTCAGGCTGAAACACCAGATGGCCCAGGCATTATGACCTAGGGGAGGAGGCAGTCAAGGAAGGCTTCACAGGGGAGGTGACCAAAGAGCCGGGCCTTAAAGGAGAAGCAGTGTGGTCAGGGGTTGCCATATAAGGGCATGTCACTTCCCTTCCGGGCTACAGCAATTTCCAGTAATGCTTGGTGAAATCCCCAGGGCTTTCCCAGAGCAGTCCCATCCAGCTCTGCTTTATATACTGGAATTGCACCTAAGATTTTGTCCTACAAGTGGTTCTGCTACTAAGAGTCCATGCTACTGGAGCAGCTCCCCAATTTCCTGCGAGGCTCTGATATCTTAAGGTGACCACCTCATTCTGGTTTGCCTTGGACACTCCCCATAGTAACCTGGAAAGTCCCGAGCTGAAACCCCGCAGTCCCAAACAAACTAGAGGGCTGTCTTCTTATATCCAAGATCCACGAATCTAACACCCTGGTTTTGCCTGAAGAGATAGGATCTTGGTTTCGAGGAGGTGCTAGAGGTGAGATGGAACACATGGCTGAAAGTGTCAGATGGGGAAGGAACTGGATGGCCTGAGGCCTCAACAGCTGCAGAGGTGACTTCTCATGGGAGACCCCATGGCAGCTGGAGAGGATGTTGAAGTCCAGGAGGAGAGAGTAGCAAATCTTGGGAGTCTATACATTGCTGGGGCTGACAATCTTGGTATGGGATTTGCTTTTGATTGTGTCATGGAGAATCCAAAGAACACCTATTTAATCAAAGAGTGATACAATTTTCGCATTAAACATTTTGTCCGAAAGGCCAAATTTCCAAGGTGAGGTGGCTCCATGGAGTCACTGAGGTCTGGGCTTCTCCATCTTGTCCACCATGTTTGGTGCTTAGGGTCATGTTCTTATTCCTGGAAGTCAAGAAAGTGGCAACGAGGAAGAGGCAGCGCTTGTAGGAGACAAGCAACATTTCCAGGCATCCCTTGCCGATGCTTGTGGCTCTCATTGGCCAGATCAGCCACAGCATTTCCCTGGTTGAAATTGAGCCTGGGAAATGTAGTCTTTCAGCTGAACAAATTCAGGGGTTCCATATGCAAGAAAGAAAGGAGGGATGGATATTGTTTAGGTAGCTAGCTATGTAACACCAAGGCATCCTAACTCACCACCACATGACCCCAGTCCCTGCCCCAGAGCCCCTCATGGCCATTGCTGCCAGTGGTGATGAGATGAGCACCCCCAAGCTGTGGCCTGTGCTCATTTCTCTTCCCAGCAAACCCAGGTGGCAGGTGGCATGGCCCCATCTCCTGGTGAAGTCCAGGGGACCTTGACTCCCTCCTGGGGAAGGCTGTATCCCCACTGGGTGGGCTTCTTGTGGCCCAAAGCCTGGCCTCACCCCAAATGGGATTTGCCCTTCCTCCTCCAGTGTACAGCCTGGAGTCAGCGCGCCCATCTGGTTCTGTTTCGCTCTGTGTTACTCATCAGGATGTGTTTGCCAGAAGTTATTTGATGTTCAGAAAGAATTCCAAAGCTTTGGGAAAGAAGTAAATAAAAGCTTTTATCTCCCAAAGAGTTATGAAATTGTGTTCTGCTGAGGAGTGTGGGCTCCCTCCGGCAGTGGGCTCACTGACCCCACGTGACACAGGTAGGCTCATGCCCCAAGTCTGCCCTCACCCCATGTTTGCTTCTCACCACAACTCTGGGCTCAACTGGATCTCCTGGAACTCACTTGTGCCCGTCTCATTCCTCTCGTGATGCCCAAATTTGGGAACAGAAGAAGGCTACCAGTGGGGGACACTCTGGCTTGTCTCTTGCTCTCCAGCCAAAAAAGCTTTTAAGGAGAGCTCCTCCCCATCCATGGCCTGGTTCACAGCCTCCCTGTCAAGAAAGTGTGAGCTCCAAAGGAAACAGGCCTGGACCTGGGACTCAGGCCCATGTTCTCTGCTGCAGTGGCAGCCTGCAAGAGTGGACAGTCCTGGGAAGACTTAATCCAGATCTGTTGGTCACAAGGCAAGGGGAGGTGGTCTTTCTCTTCCTCTTTTCTGAGCTATTTGAATAATTGACAGAAGTCGCATGATGTTAGAATATCTAGAACGGAAAGGAAAACCAGTGTATCTCGCAAACTTACCTGCAGGGTGAGGGGCCACCTCTACTCCAGCAAAACTGTCTCTGGAACCCACACTGCCTCCTGCCTCAATACAGAGGTGACACACACCTCTTTTCTTGGTGCCTTGTGACAAAGCTAGACTTTCCCAGAGGAGTTTTAGTGAAAAATTAAATAGGTGTGTCCTAGCCAGTGCTAGATCTATAGGTCCTTTTGGCCACATGGACCTCAGTCTGTACCTCGTTACCTTGAAAGCATCTGCTGGAGGAATGGACCGGTGCAGGAAGGAGTGCTCCTGGGGCATATGGAGGCCGTATCTGCACCCTTCGTCCCTAATCCTGCCCGTGTTCTGGTCAAGTCTCCAAGACAAGTCTGGGGATGGTGGGGGTGTGGGCCCCACATCAGAGTCCTCGCTCGGGGACTCTGGAGGGCTAGATCCTCCCCTCAGACATTGCATTGCAAACCCTGATATTCATGCCGAATCCCTCCTGGAGCATCACTCATGACAGCTTACAACTCTGACTATTAAACATTGATCACTCAAAATTTAACATCCCATCTTCCCTTTGATATCCTCAACTGCTCTCTGCATAAGACAACAAGCACTTTCTGCAGCTCAGCATGAGGGAAGACTTCAAAGCTGCCTTTCCCGCTCACCCACTCCCAGCAGCTCTGGTGTTCAGCGAGCAAAGCCACCACGTGCAGGGGATGGGGTTCCACGCAAGCCCTTTCTATGGGACTCAGACCAGTGGGGGAAACCGCCCAGATTAATTCTGGGGTGACTCTGGGGTCACAAACTGGAATTGGGGGCATCCTGGCTGTCTCTACAAGCAGCAGTGGGTCACAGGAAATGATTTGGATGGAGAATTAGGCAGAACTGGGTCTGCGTGCCTGGCTGCCCTTTGCCAGCTCTGGAGCCCTGGGGATAGCGCTCCGTCCTCACCAGGAAAACAGAGATGATAACATTTCCCTCCCAGCCCTTGACAGGATTAATAAGAGGCTGGAAGGGAGAGCGCCTGGGCCAGAGCAGGTAACCAGGAGATGGAGTACTGCGTCCTGCTCTGGAGAGAAGCTGGGTTAGGTCAAAGAGCGCCAGCACGTTTGTAGGAAGAATGTCACAACAGATCTGTGAAATAGGTGACTTGAAACTCTTCAGAAAGTAGCCACTTGCCTAGACACTGCTGACAGGCTGATTACAGATTATTACCATCCTTCCACTCAATCAGGCTCCCAGGGGACTGCATTTTATTAAAACTATATTAATTAGCATAGAGATCATTTGTTCAGCCTGACATGAGCCAGGCCCTGGGCAAAGCGATTTCCCTGTGTCACCTCATGTAATCGCCACATCAACCTGTTACAGGCAGCTCTTTCACTGGGCTCCGTGACGGATGAAAGTCTTGAGGGCAACAGAGGGCACACGTCCAGGATATGGCAAAACTGGAACTTGAAACTAGGTCCGTCAGATGCCAGAGTGCACGTTCTTCCTCCGTCTTCTAATTATGCCAGCCTTGTCTAAAGGAGCTATTCTTCATGTGCGCACATGGTAAGTCTCTTCAGTCATGTCCGACTCTGTGCACCCCTAGGGATTGTAGCTCACCAGGCTCCTCTGTCCATGGGATTCTCCAAGTGAGAATACTGGAGTGGGTTGCCACACCCTCCTCCAGGGGATCTTCCCAAGTCAATCCAACCCACATCTCTTACGTCTCCTGCATTGGCAGGCTGCTTCTTTACCACTAGCGCTACCTGGGAAGCCCTTTCTTCATGTGCCTAAAGTCAACTGGCATGAATAAACTGCACTCAGATCCTTCCAGGGAGCCTGTGAGTGTTCGTCTCCAGCTGGATGACAGCACAGTCATATACACACACGTGGGATTTACATCCTCCCGCGTGGCTGGAGATGATGTAACCGAGCCCCCTGCAGGCTCCCAGTTTGCTCCCAACCCACCTGCAGTAGAGGGTCCTCGAGGGCCCTGGCAGCTTGCATCAGAAGACATTCCAATACAGGGGAATGCAGCTCAGCACATCCAAGGCAACACCATTCCATTTCAAGCACCATTTTTGAGACTCTCCAGTGCAAAGAGCAATGCCAGGCCAGAAATTACCAATGCCCAGCACAGGTGCCCCTTATATCCCTCGCCCTTGTGAATGGATCACTCCTTTTCTCCAAACCCTGTCCTCCCTGAGACCTCCCTCCAAGCTGCTGGGTTTCGTGGGAAAGTTACTGCCGTCCCTGTGCTGGGGGATTTTCAGAGGCAGAAAGGAAGCCCCAGGCAGTAGGGCAGTCTTGGTGCTGCGTGGGGGCACTTGAATCCCCGTATCATCCCAGCACATCTTCCACCACATCCCTGACGCTTGACCCGTTGGTACTGGTGCTGCCTCCCAAGATCACAGTCAGTTTGCCCCTTTGTCAGAGATTTGAGAGTGACATTATGCATTCCCAAGGCGTCTCTTTTGCAGGCCAAGTGACTCCAGGTTCATTCTTCAAAAACTCCTCACGTCACATGTTTCTGCATCCTTTGACTTTGCAGGGGAGGGTGGGAGAAAAGGAGTCTCGGGGAGGAACTAGGTGGACAGCTGCAACCTTCCAGGAGGGCTGCCACAGAGGACCAGAACCAGGCACAGCCCTGCCTCAACTCCCAAACCCCAATTCTGTGTGCTCAGGGAACCCTCCCATGCCCCTCAGAAGGAGGGCAAAGGGACTGGGCAGGGCCTTTCCCACTCAGCCTCCATGGCCTCTTACAGCCCAGGATGGGCAGTCAGGTCCTCATCTAGCAGCTCACCTAGTGCCATGGGGAAACTGCTGACTTCTCCTGAAATTGCAGGGTTGGGCTCTAGGGCTTGATGATACCATTTTTAAGGTGCCACTTGCACTCGTCAAGGGCAACAGATATTGTCTTTTCTGGAGAGGAGCTCTCCTGCCGTGATGATTCATGCTTCCCGAGCAGCTTTCAAAGCTCTCCACATGGCGAGTCTGGGCAACGGCACTGGAGAGGTGCACCTCCTTACCATTGCCACCAGTATCCCAGATCTCATTCGCCGAAGCCTGCCCCTTCTCTTCCTGAAGCTCTTGTTGAACTTTTAGCTTGTCATCCGTGCAGGTTTTCTTTACGTTCTGTGCCATCAAGAGCAGTAAGGTGAAGAGGGACAGGAACTGAATTCTGAGCCTATATAACATACCTCACCATCACCTTGATCTGGGGCAATTTATTGTTTCCAAAACTCAATGCTTTGTTTGGGAAGTGAGGTTGATGCTGTATGTAGAACTCACAGTGTCTCTGGAAGGTCTGAAGGCATTTGGGACATTACTGAGCAGGGACACATAGTAGGTGCTCAGTAAACGGTAGTGGAAAAGGGAGTCACTTCTAGATGTGGGGAAGATGGGCCATCTGGGTATCAGACCGATAATAACTTGTAAAGGATCTGTTGGTAAGAGGTTCCAGCTGGGGCTAGGGATGAGAGCCGTAGAAGCAAAGAGGAAGTTCTTTGGGGCTGAGAGTCGGCATGTCCACTGTGAGTTCTCCCATCCTGAGCTTGCTGTGGGCTGCAGGCACCAACATATCTAGGACAGCTGTGCCGAGGGTCGTGGTGAAGAAGGATCATGGTCAACCTTGTCCCGACAGCCCCGGGAGATGGGTCACCATTAAGTGCCCTGTCCCGTCATGCCAGTGCCTTGACAGGATCCTAGCAGAGCCATTAGTGATCCGCTCAGTTCTAAATTTGATCCCAGGAGAGGTAACAAATTAACCCAGGATCCCCTGTTAACGCCCCTGCACAGCTTCATTTGTCATAACGAGCTGCTCCTTGGAAGAAGTAGGAGCTTGAATCCGGGGCCAGCTCCCACTGGCGGTGTTGCAGGGATCCTGGTTCTGAGCTCAAGCTGCCATGGGATGCCCCAGGAAGAGTGAATGCAGGAGAGTGTGGACTGCCCTGGTACCACGAGAGGTGCTTTACCTCCAGCCTGAGAGGCATTATTTCCATTTAGTAATAAAGGGACTTGAAAGAAGAAATAGCTGGCCTGGTGACCAAATGAGGACTAAACCCTGTGTCCGGCTGCAGAGCTGGCCTTGTTCACCCACATCTGATGTTTGCTGAGGGCAGGTTTTACGTGATGCACTCTGCACGTGTTACTTCATGGAACCCTCACTACAGTTTCATAAATAGATGTTACTATCATCCCTATTTTTGAGATGAAGAAACGGCATCTCAGATGGCTGACAGGGCTTGTTCGAGGGCACATGGGCAGGCTGTGTGGAGCTGGGTTTTGAGCCCAATTTGCCCATTCTCAGGGCTCCCATGCTAAACGTTCCATTAGGCTTCTTTCTTAAAATTAATCCATCTATCTCCCAAACTTTACCAGGCAGATGTTGTAGGCAAGGCTCCACTTTACATGCTCTATGAGGGTGGGTTGCAGAGATGGGGGTGGGTTGCAGAGATAGATGTGCCAGGGTCCCTGCCCTTAGGAGTCTGTTCTGTCTTTCCATCCTTAGCTGGATCTTTTCCATCCTCTGTCGGGAGGTACCTTGAGCCACCCTGGGTTTCTTTTCTTTTTTCTGAGTTCATGTGGTGGCCAGAACCCTTGTGAGACCCCTGAAGAGATAGGGAAGCCTTGTGGGAGCTGGGCCCATGGAGGAACCTGGAGTCCAGGGATCCTGTGTCTGTTTCTCCTCCACTGGCCACTCCACTGTCCTGCATTGGAGTTGATACCAGACAGGTATCTGGGTCATGCTGGGCTGACAAAGACCTCAAAATCTCAGTAGCTGACCACAACAAGGCCCTCTCATGATACACACACAAAGGCTGTCAGTAAGGGAGCTCTGCTCCTCATGGTCACTCGGAGGTGCAGGCTGAAGCCAGTCCCATGGGCTAGCTGTTCCCACTGCCACGGAGGAGAGGAAGGCCCTACTGTACACCACTCACTGTCTCTTTAAGACTTGCCTGGGAGGGACCCCTGTCACCTCCAGCCCCATCTCATTGGCCAAAGCAAGTCACTTGGCCTGGTGACCTTCAAAATGTGCTGGGGTGTGACGTCATACCACATGCCTCTAGGGAGGGGAGTGTTGGGCCATGACCAGCTATGTGGTGAGCAGCCCTGTGGTCACCATAAGTGACCATCATCAGTACAACGACGCCAAAGCAAGGTGCTTAGATCCCTGCCGTGGAAGTTTCTGAGCCTGAGAACTCCTGTCTCTTTGTTTGAAAGGGAGATTAACAAGTGTTAGAGGTTGTTAGAGACATACTAACCCCCAAATGAAACTTCCTGTTTCATTCAGCCACATTTAACAAATGTTTATTGAGAGCCTTCTATGTGCCAAGCATTCCTAAGACACAGGACACACCAGTGAATAAAATCAGCAGAAATTGCTGCCTTCAGGGAGTCTGTTTTAGAGGATCAGGCACTGATCAGTAGGAATAAAACATAAGTCAATGACATGCAGACAGCATGGAGAAGAGCGGAAGAAAACTAAAACAGTGCTTTTCTCCATGTGGGGCTCGGTGTCACTGGAAACCCCAGCTGCGCCCATCTATGCAGATGGGAGCCTCTCCCCGAGTCCCTGTTGCTTTGGTCCCCACCTTTATTTTAAATGGAAACGTTCAGTAAGAGTCACAGGACACGAGTTTTCTCACTTCACCACCAACTCCTTCTATCTTCATGAGCTAGTTTCTTCTTCACTTACTCATATGGTCATTTTAGGGCCCTGGGCTCTTTTCCTGCTGGGGGACCTATGCTTCATCATCTCAGGATATTCAGCATACCTACACCCCGCAGTTTTTATATATATATATGTATATGTATACACACACACACACATATATATGGTTTGTGTGTGTATAAAACTCATAAATAATGATGAGATGAACTGTGGGTGCCTTCCTGACATAGGACATTAATGTGCGACACGACTGGGGGCCTCATGTATCAGGCATGCTCCTAGATAATCCGTAGAAGGAGCCCACATGGTAGGACTTGCCTCTGTCTCCATCTTACAGAGGAAGCAGTTTCAGGCTCATGCGGCCGAGGTGGCTTGCCCAGGTCACGCAGTCCAGGAAAGAGGACAGCAGGGCAGCCCCAGGCTGTCACAGCCTTTGTTCTTTGTCTCCCTGCAGGACCTCCTCTCTGTTTGGGGGCCATTGAATTAAATATTTATTCATTTTGAGTTCGCGGTGTTCTTTCCTTAATTTGGAGTGTATGCATGTGTGTTTCTACATCTCTAAGATTGTCATAGACTTTATGGTGCCAGATGTAAAAAACAGCCCTGCTTACTTCTTAAACAGATATCTATCACGTGGGAAGCTGGCACCATCGTTCCAGGCTCCCAAGTGGAGTCAGGAAGGTGCCATGTCATGGGGGACAATTTGCAGGAGTGGGTGTCTAAATGAAAACTCATGTGCTTTTGAGCACAACGAACTATCCCTGGACCAGACACACTTCCACGTGTGCTTAAAGATGCGAGGACTGGGATGTTCGCTGCAGTGTTTTTTATATTAACAGCAGTAAGCAATACCCCTTGCTCAGTAGTAGGGGACTGCTTGAATAAATGGCGGTGCGTGTGTGCAATGGAACACTACATAAGCATTCTGATGAGGGAAAGTGTGTGCCCTGGATGGGAACAGTCGTTGCAGAGAACTTGTGGTGTATACGCTCATTTGTGTAAAAATGTATATGTACATATATTACAAATAAATGCTTGTAAGAGCCTAGGACATTTCTTGAATTATTTTTATACGTCTAGTGTTCTACCCAGCACTCTATAAATTCATGTACTTAATCCATACAGCAATGGTACAGACTGTAGTCCTATTCCCACCTTACAGATGATAAGACTGAGGCACAGAGAAGTTAAGTAACTCATCCAAGATCACTCACTCCAGTATTGTTGCCTGGGAAATCCCCTGGACAGAGGAGCCTGGTGGGCTACAGTCCATGGGGTCACAAAAGAGTTGGACATGACTTAGGGACAAAGCAACAACAAAAGTGAAGGGAGCATTTTCATCTGGGAAGTCTGGCCCCAGAGTCTGAGCTCTTAATCTCCATGCGTGTATGCTGCTGAGATGGTCGGAGACCTTCTCTTTCTTCTGATCTCAGACGGTATCTTGCTGTCTTCCAGCCAGAGCCCTGCACCAGGCCTCATCTGCCCTCTTCTGTCTCTGTACCTCCCTCTCCACCCGTTCTTTTTCCTCTGTTTATATACTGGTCAAATGAAAGCTTTTGTGTGACAGAGGCAATGCTGTGTTTTTATGGATTTACTTCTTTTTATAGGGCACCTAACATATCATCATCGGAGAAGGCAATGGCAACCCACTCCAGTACTCTTGCCTAGGAAATCCCATGGATGGAAGAGCCTGGTGGGCTGCAGTCCCTGAAGTGGCTAAGAGTTGGACACGACTGAACGACTTCACTTTCACTTTTCACTTTCATGCATTGGAGAAGGAAATGGCAACCCACTCCAGTGTTCTTGCCTTGCAAATCCCAGGGATGGGGGAGCCTGGTGGGCTGCCATCTATGGGGTTGCACAGAGTCAGACATGACTGAAGCGACTTAGCAGCAGCAGCAGCAGCAACGTATCATCAGACCCCATGCCTCTAGAAGAAATCATAGCCTTCATTCTTGAAGATGGGAAGTGAGCAGAAGTGAGAAGCCACCTGTGGTCAGAGGCAGTTAAGAACAGGTGAACCTTCTCTACTCATGTTCTTTTGTTTTCTTCTGTGTAGCTGGAAGTTCAGGTCTCTGAGATTCAGGGATTGAAAGGTAGACACAGCCTGGGTCCCTGTACCACCAGGTGTAGGAGGATCACGCAGGACAGCTGACAGAGTTGTCATCAGTCTACGAAGGAAGCAAGGTGTACTTCTGGTGCATTGAGCCACTGAGCCTTAGGGGTTCTCCTGCAGCACTAGCCAGCATTGGTTACCTTCTCCTGGAGCCCTATCTGTTCTTTCAACACTAAATTCTCAAAGAAGATACAAACCCCAGAGACATAGACTTTCTCATCTCATTTTCCTGGGGATTTCCATGCCTCTTCTGAGAGGCCTGCTCATCTATAGTGACCTCCAATGGACAGAGCCAATGGTCACTTCTCTGCCTGAAGCCCTCTGATTTTTATTGACCTTTAAGACTCATGTTCACAGTCTTTTGGATTCTATCCTCTCCTTATCCTGTCCTCTGTCTTCAGGAGCACGTTCTGCTCCTTAAGAGAACCCCCACTGAGAATCAGCCTGATCTGTCTCCTGAACAGGTCACATGATGTCTTAACTAAGCCTCAGTCTATCCCTCTTCCTTGGGGAACAAGGGCCCGTGCTTGGTGCTGGAGACCAAAAATGAATAAATGCAGACACATTCTGTGTCTGGTGGGGCTTATAGTCTAGTTAACCAAATAATCTTGCAAATGAATGTACATTTGGGATTTTGACAAGCATCTTAAAGGAGAGATACATGAGTCTTTGATTTCCAATCATGGATTCTCTGACTTAGTGAGGTTGTTTCCTATGGAGGTAATTGTTAAGCTGAGTTCTGATGGGTGGCTAGGAGTGAAATAGGAGAAGTGAGAAAGGAGAGCGGTAACAAGGTAGACAGGCCTCTCAGGTCACGAGGTAGCAAGACAGGAAGGAGGTGGTGAGCAGAGGAGAAACTGAAGGAAGCATGGTTGTATGGGGTGAAGAGAGTGTGGAAAGGACTGCCTTTGTCCCCTAAAATATGGTCTCCCCTTTATTTCTGACTAGACAGCCTTTTATTTAAAATGAGCCCAAGACAAGCTCTGCATTTCTCAGCCTCCCTTGCAGCTAGGCATGCACGTGTGACTAAGTTCTGGCCAATGTTCACCTCCTGGGAAGCGTTCTTAAAGGGAAAGGCACAGGCTTCTTTGTCAATTGCTCTTTCTGACCGGGTGAAACCCAAATATCATGTCTACAGCCAGAGCTGTCACTGTGGCCCATGCCATAAAATCAGGAGTTAGGGATGGCAGAATGACAAAAAGGAAAAAGTCTGGGTCTCTGATGACCAAGGACCTGCAATCCCTGTGATCCACCATTTGTCTCTGTGTTCAGAAGGGAATACACTTCTCCCATACTTAATCTACAGCTATTTAGGAGTTACTATGATTCACAGCTGAAAGTAAGCCTAACTCATACAGAAAGGTAGAAGCCAGACCGTGCTGGGTTTGGTAGACCCCAGTAAGAGCTTTGCTCTCAGTCTAAGAGCATCAGCAACAGCAACAGAAGGGGTGGGAAGCTGTGCCCAATCAGTAGCATAGGCTCCAAAGCAAGTTGCTTCTTTATACATTCACCTGCTCAGATCTCCGAGCAGCGTTCACTGTCTCTGATATGCCAGGTGCTGCTGTGGGTCCTTGAGGATTCAAAAATAAATATGATACAGTCTTTGTGTCAGAGGCAGTCTAATGAGAATTATAAATATGTAAGCAATAGTGTTCAATCAACAATGTTTATTGAACACTAAGGGAATATTCAGTGGTGGCATTGGCATGGGCAACTGAGAAGAGAGTTAAGACCCCACGGACATCCAAATAGTGTGGCTGCCCAACTGTGTGTAACATCCAATTGTTAGGAGCAGTGTGGAAACAGCCGTGGCTGAGGAGATAAAAGCTGCTCTCAGGCAGCTTATAGCCTTCTCTTCTCCCAGAAAGAAAAGGGCCATGGATGTGCTATAAATGAAGCTCTGTGGGTCCTATGAGAGGTATAAGATAGTGAGGTGAGGGATGGAGTGATCAGTGTTACCTGAAGGCTCAAGAAAGACGGCTCAGAGAAGATGGGGCTATGTTGGGAAGGATAGTAGGAGCTACTGTAGAGTAAGGTGTGGGTTTGAGGGGCATTGAGGGTGAATGAACTCATTTGGCCTGGCTGTGTGTGTGTGCGTGTGTGTGTGTGGAGTGCTTATTTTTAAGGAGGTGAAGGGGGTTATGGGAAAGCTTCACAGCAGAGGTGATTACTGAGCAGAGTAGACAAGACAGAGCAGAGATTCGAGGTCACGAGGACTGCATCTAAGAGACACATAGGAGTACAGAGGGACTTCCAAGAAGTTTGAGGTGGTGGATCAGAGGCCCAGGGTGAGAAATGGCTTGGGATGAGGTTCAGAGGGAAAGGTGGCCATGCTGTTAAGACTTCACTAGTCAGAACCAGGGCTTTCGATTGTGTTTTGTGAGTAGTGAGGAGCCAGGGAGGATTTTAAATAGAAGAGAAACACAGTCAGCTCTGTGCTTAAGAAGAAAAAAAAATTAATTGGGACAAATTCCCAAAGTGTTTCTCTACAGAAGTTGGGTGAAAAATGATAGTACATCATTCAGTGGAACCCCCAAATATCCATTAAAAAAGTAAGGAGGTTCTACATGTGCTCATATGGCACCATTTCCAAGATAAATCATTGAGGTTAAAATAATCAAGGTGCTGTATGGTGTTTGTAATATGGTTCTATTTGTTTGAAAGATGTGTGTGAATGTGCATGCATGAAGGCATCTATCTATCTATGCTTGTATACAACTAAAACAATTCCATAAAGATACACAAAAACTATTACACGTGCTGCTTCCATGGAGGAGAATTGGGAGCAGAAATTGTGAGGCAGAGTTGCTTTTCATTGTAAACCTTTTTGTACCAGTTGAATATTTTTTTTATCGTGTGCATGCATTATTTTTCCAATATATAAAAAAATATGTATTAAAAATTTTATTCTGCCTGAAATGTGAGTGATGGATTGAAGAGAGGAGACTCTGCATAGAGCAAGCCCTCCCCCACCTCCATTTTCTTGATTAATGGCATCACCATCCATCCAGTTATTCAGACTCAAACCTTGAAGTCATCTTCAACTCCCCCTACGTCTAATCAGTTACCAAGTCCTGCCTGTTCTACCCCAGAAATCTCTTTCCCCTCAGCCCCAGAACAGACAAAGAGATAGATGGGACAGAACCATAAACCCAGGGACAGACTGGAGTACGTATAAATATTTAGTATGTGATAATGGTGACATTTCAAATCCTTGTGGAAAGGAAGGATTATTCAATAAATGATGTTGGAAAAAAATTAACCCCAATCCTTAGCTCAGTCATAAACTAAAATAAATCCTTAGTGAATTAAAGATATGTATATAAAAATAAAGTCACAAAGTACTAGAAGAAAATGTAGGTCACTCTATAAAATATGGGCTGAAGAGGGTCTTTTTAAAGGAAGATATTGAAAGAAGATATTATACAGACAAATCCAGTGGTTGCTGTTATGTGCTAGTGTTAGTCACTCAGTCATGTCTGACTCTTTGCCACCCCATGGACTATATCTTGCCAGGCTCCTCTATCCATGGAATTCTCTAGGCAAGAATACTGGAGTGGGTAGCCATTCCCTTCTCCAGGGGATCTTCCTGACCCTCAGTGTAGGCAGGATCTTCATCATCTGAGCCACAAGGGAAGGCCGCACTCCACAGCATAAACCACTGCTGCTGCTGCTGCTAAGTCGCTTCAGTCGTGTCCAACTCTGTGCGACCCCATAGACGGCAGCCCACCAGGCTCTGCCATCCCTGGGATTCTCCAGGCAAGAACACTGGAGTGGGTTGCCGTTTCCTTCTCCAATGCATGA
>NW_011494601.1:3183986-3243827 GCF_000754665.1 Bison bison bison
TCTCCAATGCATGAAAGTGAAAAGTGAAAGTGAAGTTGCTCAGTCGTGTCCGACTCTTTGCGACCCCGTGGACTGTAGCCCGCCAGGCTCCTCCGTCCATGGGATTTTCCAGGCAAGGGTACTGGAGTGGGGTGCCATTGCCTTCTCCATATAAACCACTAGTATATATCAAAATTCTCAAAAATGTATACACATCATTAACACACTGACGTCACATCGAGAACGTATACCAAGATAATAATTAAAGGTATCACAATGATGTTCACCACTATGCTGTAGATAGCTTCAGGAATATGGAAAACAAAACCTTGAAATTCCCTGTAAAGATAGACTGATTAAATATATTACGTTATGGAGCATCCAAACAGTATAATATTATATGATCAGTAAATATTTTAAAATTATGTTTACACTGAAAAAGATATTTATAATATAGCAAATAATTACATTGAGAAGACAGTACATCCAAGATAATTCCTGTTCTGTTTATACAAACATCATGCACAGATGAAAAGGTATAGAGGGAAGTCTAACATTTTCAATAGTAGCTGTTTCTGGGTGGGAAAATTAAGGATGATTCCCATTTCGTTTAAAATCACTAAAAATTGGTTTACTATTAATTAGATATTAATTACTAGAAAAATAGTGAAAAATTGAAAATGTACTTGCTCTTTGTCCCAGAAATTAAAGGAATTCATTATAAAGAAATAGAGGGACTTCCTTGGCAGTCCAGTGGTTAAGATTCTTCATTTCTCCTGTAGAGGTCGTGGATTTGATCCCTGGTCAGAGAACTGAGATCTTGCATGCCAAAAAGTAAAACAAACAAGCAAACAAAGAAAACTATTTAAAAAAGAAATAATTAGAGATGTGAGAATGGATGGTGATAAGAAGGTACTCAACACAGCACCAAAAAAAATGATAAAAATTGGAAACAATCTGAATATTCAAAACCAGGGAATGGTAGGATACAATGGAAAGCTATATGGTCACAAAAATCGAGTTGTAGAAGAATATTTGTTAAAATGGAAAAAAAAATTCACAGGATAAGGGAATGCAAGACAGGCTTGGAAACCATTTACCAAATGACATACCCTTGTTTTAAAAAAGCAGAAAATATTGAGCATTCTACACTAAAATAGTAGTGTGGTTATTTTCGGGTGGCTGAATCAGTCCTGAATATTCATTGGAAGGACTGATGCTGAAGCTGAAACTCCAATACTTTGGCCATCTAATACGAAGAGTTGACTCATTTGAAAAGACCCTGATGCTGAGAAAGATTGAGGGCAGGAGGAGAAGGGGACGACAGAGGCTGAGATGGTTGGATGGCATCACCGACTCAATGGACGTGGGTTTGGGTGGATTCTGGGAGTTGGTGATGGACAGGGAGGCCTGGAGTGCTGAGGTCCATGGGGTCGCAAAGAGTTGGACACGACTGAGCAACTGAACTGAACTGAACTGAGTTACAAATAAGCTCTTTTGTTTGACATTCTTCTGTGTTTTTAAGTGTTTTATATTCTGCATGTATTACATATTTCACTTTTAGAATTCAGGGAATCATTCAAACATCATCAATAACTTTAAGCCAAATGACAAAAAATAGGAAAATATTATAACATATACTCAAAGTATTTTAATATACTTAATCCATTAGAGCTCTTACAAGTCAAGAGAAAAAATACGAACATCTTAATAAGAAGATTTACATGGGAAATATAAAGACACTTAGAAATATAATCATTCAGTTAGCATATTAAAAAAAGGTTGACTATCACTAGCAATAAAGAGAATGTGAGTCAGAGAGAGATGGAAATTTTTGCTCTTCAAATTAGAATTCATTCTTCAAACACTGATAATACCCAGTGTTGCTGCTGGGTGGGAAATAGCCCTTCTCTCACACAATGATGCTGGCAGTGTAAATTGTTCAGCTTTCTGGAGAGCAGTTTGGCAGATATATCGAGAACCTTGAAAATGTTAATTCCTTGTGACCCAGGAGTTCAATTTCTAGGAATATATTCTGAGGAAGCAACCATGAATGTGCAAAAAAAAAATTTATGGGCAAGAAGGCTTTTTACAGCCTTACTTATAATAATGAAAATTCAGAAACAACCCACGTAAGGCAACAATGAAGCTTTGGCTCAGTGGGCACTCACAGTGTAGGCCTACAAGTCAATATGTGCGGTTTTCAAATAGCCAAACTCTCTGAACTGACAGATTTTTAAGTTTGTTGCAAGTTCATTAGTGGCAAAGATCTGACCTAAACGGAAAAGAGGCTTTTTCACAGCCGTTGTGTATCTCCCTTCATGTAATTATCCAAATGTTTTCTTGCTCAGATACTGTGTTTGATTCTAGGCTGCTGCTAATATTCTATTGCAGGTGCTTCATAAGATACCATTTTTACCAAGTCTTACCTTTCTCAGATCTAAACTATTCTGATTTCTGAAACATTTGGGCCACAAGGCTTCAGAGCATATTCATATGATGTAATCCTGTAGCATCATTTAAATTCACGTTTGCAAAGTATTGTTGGATATTTGGGTTAATCACAGTTTTTCTTAATGTTAAAACAAAATAACAAAAAAAGAAAAGCAGAATATAAAACTATGAGTATTTTAAGGTGTTTTGATTTTTTTAAAAGACAAAAGTATGTGTCTACAGAGTCTTTTAACAGGTGAAAGAGATTGAAGGAATATATCAAAATTTTGACAGTGGTTATCTCTAGATAATGGAATTATGAGTAATTTTAATTTTCTTCTATACATTTTTAATTTTCTCCAAATTCTTTGTAATGAACCTATATTATCTGCAACAAATAAATGTATTTTAAAAACATAAGCTGTGACCCCACAAAAAACTGACCCAGACATGCCCATGAGTGTCCAGGAGGCTCTGGCAGATGCATGGGTCGTCAGTGGCCTGCTGCAGGGTTGGAGGCAAGGACTGCAGCTATGCTCTGCACGGGACCTTTTGAAGGAGGTCCTCATTATCTTCATTACCTCCACCACAGTTTGGCCTCAGGTCAAGCAACACAGCCCCACCCATCAACAGAAAATTGGATTAAAGGTTTACTGAACATCCCCCTGCCCATCAGAATAAGACCCAGTTTCCTCCTCAGTAAGTCTCCCCATCAGGAAGCTTTTATAAGTCTCTTATAGCAAACACCCTCTTCCAACAACACAAGAGAAGACTCTACACATGGACATCACCAGATGGTAAACACTGAAATCAGATTAATTATATTTTTTGCAGCCAAAGATGGAGAAGCTCTATACAGTAAGCAAAAACCAAGACCAGGAGCTGACTGTGGCTCAGACCATGAACTCCTTATGGCCAAATTCAGACTGAAATTGAAGCAAGTAGGGGAAACCACTAGACCATTCAGGTATGACCTAAATAAAATCCCTAATGATTATACAGTGGAAGTGAGAACTAGATTTAAGGGACTAGATCTGATAGATAGAGTGCCGGATGAACTATGGACTGAGATTCGTGACATTGTACAGGAGACAGGGATCAAGACCATCCTCATGGAAAAGAAATGCAAAAAAGCAAAATGGCTGCCTGGGGAGGCTTACAAATAGCTGTGAAAAGAAGAGAGGCTAAAGGCAAAGGAGAAAAGGAAAGATATAAACATCTGAATGCAGAGTGTCAAAGGATAGCAAGGAGAGATAAGAAAGCCTTCCTCAGTAATCAATACAAATAAATAGAGGAAAACAACAGAATGGGAAAGACTAGAGATCTCTTCAAGAAAATTAGAGATACCAAGGGAACATTTCATGCAGAGATGAGCTCAATAAAGGACAGAAATGGTATGGACCTAACAGAAGCAGAAGATATTAAGAAGAGGTGGGAGGGATACACAGAAGAACTATATGAAGAAGATCTTCATGACCCAGATAATCATGATGGTGTGGTCACTCATCCAGAGCCAGACATCCTGGAATGTGAAGTCAAGTGGGCTTTAGGAAGCATCACTATGAACAAAGCTAGTGGAGGTGATGGAATTCCAGTTGAGTTATTTCAAATCCTGAAAAATGATGCTGTGAAAGTGCTGCACTCAATACGCCAGCAAGTTTGGAAAACTCAGCAGTGGCCAAAGGACTGGAAAAGTTCAGTTTTCATTCCAATCCCAAAGAAAGGCAATGCCAAAGAATGCTCAAACTACCGCACAATTGCACTCATCTCACACGCTAGCAAAGTAATGCTCAAAATTCTCCAAGCCAGGCTTCAACAGTACGTGAACCATTAACTTCCAGATGTTCAAGCTGGATTTAGTAAAGGCAGAGGAACCAGAGGTCAAATTGCCAGCATCTGCTGGATCATTGAAAAAGCAAGAGCATTCCAGAAAAACATCTACTTTTGCTTTATTGACTATGCCAAGGGCTTTGACTGTGGATCATAATAAACTGTGGAAAATTCTTCAAGAGATGGGAATACCAGACCACCTGACCTGTCTCCTGAGAAATCTGTATGCACATCCAGAAGCAACAGTTAGAACTGGATATGGAACAGCAGACTGGTTCCAAATCAGGAAAGGAGTATGTCAAGGCTGTATATTGTCACCCTGCTTATTTAACTTATCATACAAAATGCTGGGCTGGATGAAGCACAAGCTGGAATCAAGATTGCCGGGAGAAATATCAATAACCTCAGATACACAGATGATACCACCCTTATGGCAGAAACTGAAGATGAACTAAAGAACCTCTTGATGAAAGTGAAAGAGGAGAGTGGAAAAGTTGACTTAAAACTCAACATTCAGAGAACTAAGATCATGGCATCCAGGCCCATCTCTTCATGGCAAATTGATGGGGAAACAATGGAAACAGTGACAGACTTTATTTTTTTGAGCTCCAAAATCACTGCAGATGGTGACTGCAGTCATGAAATTAAAAGACACTTGCTCCCTGGAAGAAAAGCTATGACCAACCTTGATAGCATATTTAAAAGCAGAGACATTATTTTGTCAACAAAGGTCCATCTAGTCAAAGCAATGGTTTTTCCGGTAGTCACGTATGGATGTGAGAATTGGACTATAAAGAAAGCTGAGCACAGAAAAATTGATGCTTTTGAACTGTGATGTTGAGGAGACTCTTGAGGGTCACTTGGACTGCAAGGAGATCCAACTAGTCCATCGTAAATGAAATCAGTCCTTTATATTCATTGGAAGGACTGATGCTGAAGCTGAAGCTCCAATACTTTGGTCACCTGATGTGAAGAACTGACTCATTGGAAAAGACCCTGATGCTGGGAAAGATTGAAGGTGGGAGGAGAAGGGGACGACAGAGGATGAGATGGTTGGATGGCATCACTGATGTGATGGACATGAGTTTGAGTAGGCTCTGGGAGTTGGTGATGGACAGGGAAGCCTTGGCGTTCTGTAGTCCATGGGGTTGCAAAGAGTCGGACACAACTGAGTGACTGAACTTAGCTGCACTGAAAAACGTAAACTAAGCCTAGATAATTTTCTAATAGTTAGAAATGTAAGTATAAGCTCCTCAGAATAAAATGTCAAAGACAAGTAATTAGGGATCAAATTTAGCTCTTCCAAATCTGAGTCTTTCCTTCTTTCCCTTCTAGTGTGCTGTAGTTAAATTGGTGTTTTTGAAAGAAGACCCAACAGATTTTAAATAAATGCTATATGCAAACAGATTTCTGTAGATAAATGTATCTTGAAAAATATACAGGACTTTATTGCAGGACTTCTCAGAGCCTTTAATAGCCCTGAAGATGCAATATGTGTTTTAATAAGAGAGATATTATATGCTTAGTTCCTCCAGTGTATTTGGCCGTAAGTCTTTTCCATCTTATTTTATTTGTGTTTTTGTTTTATGTTATCTTGGGAAAGATAACATAAATGGTATGACTAGAACATCTTCGGAATATGCTTCTCATAAAATACTTTGGAAGTGCTGATCTAATGGAAAACTTCATTCTTTGAGGAAAAAAAAAAAAAATGTACAAGAAGTATTTCTAGAGTGGTAACAATTTCCTGTGGGAATGCTGACCTTTCTTAGCTAATAGCTCTTTCCTTTTAAGCGTGATCTTTACACGCATGTGAAAGATCACATTGCCAGGATGGAGACACTCATTTCTTTTTGGTAGCCATTTTGACCTAATGTGACTCTGTGGAGAACGATGACTTGCCTATTGCACAGATACTGATGGAAAGCAGGTGGAGGCAGGAAATCTAAGCTTCCAGATTTATTCTCGGAATCCTCTTTTAGGTATTCAGAACTTCTCACCTCTGTGAAGGGACCTGAGAGATATCCAGGAAATGGGGAGTTTAGTGAAACACACCTTAACCTGAGAGGGAGCAGGACATTCGTGTAACCCGTGTCAGTTTGCTTCCTCTCTCTGTGTCTCAAGCACTTGAAAATGTAAAATGAAGGAGTAAATTAGTACACAAAAGTAACCTTGTTTTGTCTTATTTGCCAGCTCTCATCAAGTGGTAGAAGTCTCCTAAAGTCTTGAGTCTTATGTCCCTGCTTGGTGAGAAAGAATGCTGTGATTGTTTCCTAATGTCTGCCCTGGGCATAGATCAAAGGAATGGCATCACTTCTGCCCCTCCTTTCCATCTCAGGTTATCTGAGTATTCTTGAACACAGTATTGTACACAGTATCTAAGTATTCTTTGTACACAGAAGAATTCTACAGAAAAGGTCTTGATGACCTGAATAACCACTGTGGTGTGGTCACTTATCTAGAACCAGACATCCTGGAATGTGAAGTCAAGTGGACCTTAGGAAGTATTACTACCAATAAAGTTAGTAGAAGTGATGAATTCCAGCTGAGATATTTAAAATACTTAAAGATGATGGTGTTAAAGTGCTGTACTCAATATGTCAGCAAATTTGGAAAACCCAGCAATGGCCATAGAACAGGAAAAGGTCAGTTTTCATCCCAATTCCAAAGAAAGGCAATGCCAAAGAATGTCCAAACCACTTAACAACTGCATTCACTTCCCATGCTAGTAAGGTTATGCTCAAAATCCTTCAGTTAGGCTTCAGCAGTACCTGAATCAAGAACTTCCAGATGTACAAGCTGGGTTTAGAAAAGGCAAAGCAACTAGAGATCAAATTGCCAGCATTTGTTGGATCATTAAAGAAAGCAAGAGAGTTCCAGAAAAACATCTACTTCTGCTTCATTGACTACACTAAAACCTTTGACCGTGTGGATCGCAACAAACTGGAAAATTCTTAAAGAGATGGGAATACCAGTGCATCTTACCAATCTCCTGAGAAGACTGTATGTGGGTCAAGAAGCAGTAGTTAGAACCTTACATGGAACAACTGACTGGCTCAAAATTGGGAAAGGAATACGACAATGCTGTATATTGTCACTGTGTTTATTTAACTTATATGCAGAGTATATCATGTGAAATACTGGGCTGGATGAGTTACAAACTGGAATCAAGATTGCTGGGAAAAAATCAACAACCTCAGATATACAGATGATACCACTCTAATGGCAGGAAGCGAAGAGGAACTAAAGAGCCTCTTGATGAGGGTGAAAGAAGAGAATGAAAGAAGTGGCTTGAAACTCAGCATTCAAAAAACTAAGATCATGGCATCCGATCCCATCACTTCATGGCAAATAGATGGGGAAAAAGTGGAAGCAGTGACAGATTTTCTTTTCTTGGACCTCAAAATCGTGGCAGATGGTGACTGCAGCCATGAAATTAGAAGATACTTGCTTCTCGGAAGGAAGGCTATGACCAACCTAGACAGTGTATTGAAAAGCAAAGATATCAATTTGCCAACAAAGGTGCCTATAGTCAAAGCTCTGGTCATTTCAGTAGTCACGTATGGATGTGAGAATTGGACCATAAAGAAGGCTGAATGTCAAAAAATTGATGCTTTCAAATTGTGGTGCTGGGGAAGACTCTTGAGAGTCCCTTGAACAGCAAAGAGATCAAACCAGTCAATCCTAAGGGAAATCAGCCCTGACTATTCATTGGAAGGACTGATGCTGAAACTGAAGCTTCAATACTTTGGCCATTTGATGGGAACAGCTGACTCATTGGAAAAGACCCGATTCTGAGAAAGATTGATGGCGAAAAAGAGGGCGGCAGAGGCTGAGATGGTTGAATGACATCACCGATTCAATGGACGTGAACTTGGGTGAACTCTGGCAGATGGTGAAGGACAGGGAAGCCTGGTGTGCTGCAGTCCAATAAGTTCCAAAGAGTAGGACATAACTTAGGGACTGAACAAGTATTCTTGAAGACCCAGACTACTTCAGAATGGACAGGTGGGAGCCAGCACCCAAATCTACCTCTTGTTTCATAAACTCTGGTGATCTTTCACCTCACTCTCTCCCCTCCCCTTCTCCTTTTAAAAATTTCCTTTATCCATGAAGATTCCAGACTCTTGGCTCTCAGTCTCTGTAATAGCAAAGTAATGATTTTTCTATAGTAATATTCGTATACTCCCTTTCTTTCACCCTCTTGCCAAAGATGAATCTGTTTTTACTAAAAGAGAAAAAAGGAAAAAAAAATACATATGTAAAAATCACACATCCTCACCATGTGCAAAAATCATGTGTTTGGCAGCGAGAACATCTTTCTGAGGCCAAATGGCATTTTTCTTTTCTTGCAAAACGAGCAAAATAAAAAAAGTCTTACTTTCCCAGCAACTGGCACTGAATTATTGGCCCTTGTCAGTTGCTGCCACTAAGGGGCCTCTCATCCGGGAAACCCGTGATGCTGGGAGACCAAGAAGTCCTGGGGGAATCTGGCTACAATTGCTTTTCCTGTTTTGCAGAGGGAGAGAAACGCACAGAATATGGTTGACAGAACCACAGTCATGGGTATAAGAGCGAGCGTGGTGTGGAGCACAGACAAGCCAGAGTGTCAGTAACTGCTTTATGACTTACCAGCTGGGGGATCTTGGGTAGCATTCTTAACTTCTCTGAGAATCGGATTGCTCGATAAAACGGTAGTGCAGCCCCCATGTTCCTGGAATTAGTCAGTCATTGTGTGCAAGGAATACTCCAGAGAACAAAACAGACAATAGTCCCTGCCCTTGGGAAGCTGGTATTTTGATAGCGAGGGGCAAACTGGAAGGGGATGGGAGGGAAAGACAGTTAATATACACATTAATATATTAGTTAGTGTATACTTTAATATATATTAATTCAGATAGCCTGAATACTCAGAAAAAAAATTCTATCTGGGCAGGGGAGTAGGAAATGCCTGGGGTGGGGTGCCATCTCTGATAAGATGTCCAAAGAAGGGGCCATTAAGATGCCATTTGGGTAGACCAGGAATTGGTGGGGCAGCAGGTGCGGGAGGGTGGAGTTAGGGAGACCCCTCAGGGGGGCTGCTGCCAGACTCTGGGGGAGCAATAAGATGGCCTGGACCAGGGGGGCACGGTGGTGGTGGGGAGGGGGAGAGATCTGAGCACAGTTTGAAAGTCTACCTGATTCAGTTGCTGTGGAATAATGAGAAAAGTCCCCGCCCAGTGCCCAGAATGCCGTAGCTGCTCAGTTAAGGCAAGGCCGCTCTCCCCAGTCATCTGACCAGTGCTGTTGGTGCCTGGGGAGGAGGAAGAACATGGACGTAGGCGGCTCACCCAAGGGCATCCTCGTTTATTCAGGCAACTCACCAGACGTTCCCTGGCCAAGCACCGTGGGACTGGCGGCATGGCTTGCAACAGGTGGTGGTGCTCAGGAAAGCGGGGCCGGGGACCCTGCTCGACCAGAGTGAAGGCACAGAGAGAGGCAAAAAGGGACGAGCCACCGGGAATTTTGTTTCCCAAACAGATCATAAAAGTGTGCCAAGATTTATCGTGGAGGAATCTAGTTAGTGGGGAGAACCCTGGAGCTAGTGTTTGAGTTGCTTTAGGGAGAACACATTTCAGTCAGGTGAAATAGGGCTCTTGAGAGAGTTTGTGGAGGATGAACCCTTGAATGCATCCCAGTGACAGAGTGCGGCTCTGTGGGGAGCCAGGGGCCCCCTCCTACCCCTCACAGGCTGTGGCTCCACGTGTCACAAGAGCGCGCCTCCCTCAGTCGAACTTGTCTGGTGCTGAAGACGTTCCTGAGGAGGAGCAGTGGGGCAGAGGACACGGGAGTCTCTGGGCCAGGACTGACAGGTCCGAAAGGGGCCTCAAGCTGTGTGAGCAGTGTCCCCTGAGAGGGTGTCGGAGCCACGAGGCAGCGAGCACGACAAGGGCTGGGTGAACAGGGGAGGGACGAGCCGGAGCAGTGTCCCATGGTGAACCAGGCGATCTGGGCTGGCACACAGGAAGCGGTTTCAGACCTTTTAATAGAGAGCTATTTTAATGTTTTAGAAAAATACCCATTTCCCTTTTTATGAGAGTGATATGAAACGGTCTTTTAAAATGCACTTATGGAAGCTTAAAAATAAGTTGACCTAATGAAAATGAATCAGCCAATAACAGTCTTGGTGGTAAAAGGTGAGGGTGAGCCAAGGGAGCCTGCAGGATTGGGAAGTGGTGGACTCGAGGGCACCTGGGTCCACGGGGCAGATTCAGGAGCGGCTGTCAGGGTTGGCAAGGCCTTGGATGGAGGCAGGGGGTGTTCCTGTTGTCATACCTGAAAACTTCCTGGACATGGATCTCCTACATGTCACAGGACATTTTTTTTTCTCCCTTCCAGATGCTTCCATCTCATCCTAAGCAGGTATAAAGGGAATGGGATAAGGAAGAGAAAGTCCTGGGACCCCTTATTTTTGTGTAAGAACCCAAAGACCTTAAGGCAGCCACTCCTGACTTGCTCTCAAGGCTGACTTTCTTGCCAGCACTTTGCTCACCTCCCGAGCCCAATGGCCTCTGGGCTCTACAGGATGTCTTCCTGTCCACAGTTTGTAAAATGCAGACCTTTAGAAAGTGGAGCTAAAAAGTGACCTCTTTCCCCTCTGTCGGGGCAGGGGCAGGGGCCAAGGCAGGAGTAAAGCTGTCCCACCCTTGCCACCCAACCCTGCTTTCCTTCCCCCACCCTCCTCACTACAGGGCCCGTGTCCTTGAGAGCTTGTGGGACCACAGGCCCCATATCCTTGTGGTGGCCTTGGGCGGGCAGAGGGGCAGGCCCCCTGAAGGCCATTCAAAAGCCTTAAGAATGTGGCCCATGGGTTTCAGGGGGCCCGGGCACCAGCAGCAGGGTGGGCAGCAGTGACAGGTTACTGATATACTCAGTGAGCAGCCTCACGGCCGGCGTCAGACCCACATACTGGGCAAGAGTGTGTGCTGGTGCCCGGCGTCCAGGCTTCAGGGCTGGCCCCCAGTGGGCTGTGAGAACCTGACGTGCCGCTTGCCCTCATGGTGGCTCAGGGTCCCCACCCATTAAGGGGTCATGCCAGCCCTTCTCTCCGACACTAGAACGGAAATTAGAAGCCACCTGCATGTACAGGGTCTGTGCCCAGTCCTGGATCCGGTCTCAGTAAATGAGAGCTATGATTATTGTCACTGTCATCGTTGCCATGATTGATGCCAATTCCCGTATCTAGTCTGGAAATAGCTTCCATCCTCACCGCTGACCAGAAGCGTGTGACGTTCCGCGGCTTGTCTGATGATGGCCTCTCCAAATCCTCAAAGAGACTCCCCCACCCCCGCCCTACCTTTCCATGCTCCTGACATCCCAGGCCTCGGGCTTCCTGATCCTCCACACCCTCGTCTTTAGGTGTGCACAGCGTTGGGGGAGGAGAGGGCTTCGCCTGTCCTTAGGTTTGAGGGCACTCTTGCTAGAACATTGACCCCAGGGGCAGGGACTACCCTGGGGAGGGAAAAGGAGAGGAAACACAAACTTCTGAGTCAGATGGATCATGTTGGAATCTGGACTGTGCCATTTTTAAAATGTGTGATCCTTCTTTATAATTTTGAGTCTGTTTCCCCATCTATAAAATGGGCACGATGCCTGCCTCACAAGGCTAGAATGAGGAATGAAGAAGATCAGGCATAAAATCCACTGCCTGAGCCTGGGATGATGAGTCCTCAATGCATCCTGTGTCCGCCAGCCCCTCCCCGCCACACCAGGCTGGGGCCAGGCTGGACAAAGCCAGCCCTGAGCCAAGGCTGCTTGGTGGACAGATCGTTTCTTCTGTCCTCAAGGACATGCTACGTATGTCCTTGTCTGGGTTCATCTGCACCTGTCTCCCTCAGCTGTGTGACTTCAGGTTGGTCCCTTGCCCTCTCTGGGCCTGAATTTTCTTTCTAAGCAGGGAATGTAAGTTCCCTCAGTCTGTCCCGGCAGAGGACAGCCAGTGCAGCTGGTCTGGCTGGGGCAGAGGGCTGTGGCCCTTTCCCAAGCCCTTTTTGGTCCAGGTGACCAGCCAAGTGGCTAATTAGCACTCTGGCAACCAGGTAATCAAGGTCAGCAGGTCAGAAGTTAATCATTTCTTCAAAACACCAGCAAACACCCCATTTCCACATACTTGGGAATAATAAAAATCACACAACCAGGGCAAGCTTCAGAGGCCCCTCTTCTGATCCGGATTGACCCCAATTAGCCGGGTGACCTTGGGGAGTTACCTTCTCCAACCATGGCCTCAGCTTGCTCATCTGTGAAATAAGAGTTTGGGATTCAGGGGGAGTTGCAGAGGGTGATGTTCCTTGATGGTTTCAAAGGCGGGAAAGTGGTCTGGGGCCAGGCGATCTCACATGTCACTTCTTCCCTTTTTGGCCCTATCTTCTCACTCACTTTCCCCAGAACTGGGACTTTCTTGCTGCAGTGCTGCTCGGGAGCCCGTCTGCCCAGCCTGCTTCGCCCTCCAGCTCTGATCCTTGGAATCCAATTGATCTCATCCTCCCACCTGGCCTACATCCCTCCTCTTGGGAAGGGAAGCCTTCCATGCCCTCTTGACCCTTCTGTCTTCTGATTGTGACTGTGGTAACAGTGAAAGTTTATCCGGGGTGCCTGGTACACATGATCAAAGGGTGCTGGGGCGGCACAGGGAGGAGAGTCTTCAACTTGTGCCCACACTGTGTGCTTCCTTAGGGCAGGAGAGATGTCTCCTCCAGCACCTGACACTTAACGGTGCCTGGCGGTTGCCAGGAGGCAGGCTGCAGGGGTGCCATTTAGAGCTGGGGTCTGGGAAAGACATTCGTCTGACGGGTCTGTAAACACATGCGAATTTAATTCCAGAGATAACTGTACCCACAATTCCTAGGGGAATGCAATTGTTAAGACTCCTCACATGAAGGTACGTCTATACCCAAAGAGCAAACAAACCCAAACACCTCTAACGGAGAAGGGTCTAGCCCTGGCTCTGCCATAGATCTCCCAAGCCCACCCCTGTGAGTGACCTGGCTCTTTCCTGGGGTGGAATGAAAGGATGTCATCCCCAAAGCCACAGCTGGCTCTCCTCTCCCAGCACATGGGCCTCAGAGTCCTCCTAGCAGCCACTACGCCTAATCAGGACAGACGCTCCTTCTATAGCACATGCTTCCGGGCTGGGCTGGCTTCCCACCTGACCCCGACTGTCTCTCTGGCTTCCCTGAGGCTTCCCTGGGTGCAAAGTCCAGAGACCTCTGCCTCTCCACCTGGCTCCCGCCATGATCCCAGGGGCTTAGCTTCCAAAAGATGAATCACGTACGCATTCCCACCAGCAGGTCTCCTGTTATCCTATCCCCAGGGTGAGCAGCAGAGGGGAAAAATAAAAGAGAGAGAGAGAAAAGTTAGATGTCAAAAGCAAGAGCAAACAGCTTACAGGGAGAGTGCTGTTAGTGTGCACTTTGTCTCTCTTGATTTGGGGTAGGCGGTGGAGAGGCAGGGTGGAGCTGGCTACAGCTACCTGGGGTCTGGTTGCTGTCTGTCCCAGCTCTGTCTCTTTAAGAGAACCTGGGGCCAAGATTTATTGGCTGCTGGGGCCCTGCTGTGTGTGTGGCTTGGTGTTTACAGGCCTGGGGAAGGCTGAGGTCTCCCTTCCCAGGCTGCGGGGTGGTGGTGACCTGGAGTTGGGGCAAAGAATGGCTGCCATTCATGGTGGGGTTCACAGCAGGACTTGGTGTGCTGCCCAGGGGAGCGGGCGGCCGTGTCCCTGTAACAGCCAGGCCTGGGACGCAAATCCCACCCTACTGGGTTCAGACAGGGAGGGCAGGGGGCAATGGTTTGTCCCGTTGGAATGCCTAAGCAACCTTGCTGGGGCCTGGAGAGCAGGCAAGAGCCCTGGACTGCATGTCTACCTGGAGTTTGCAGGTACCCGGGGTGGCCCAGAGCTGGGCAGGCAGAACACACTCCCAGGAGCTGAGACCAGCATTTGAGCCCTGACCAAACCAGGCCACACATTAAACAATGCAGAGGAAGGGGTGGGTGAACAGAGCAGCTTCCCCCTATGGACAGGGTATGTCCAGCAACAGAGAGTGCGGCTGCAGCCCAGGCACTCCACCAACCTGAGTCTTCATTTACTCATTTGCTTATGGGAAGCAGGAAGGATGACCTCTGCCTCATAGGATTTTGGGGGAATTAAATAACGTAACATATGTAAAAGGCCTGGCAAAGTCAGTCCCCAGAAGTGAGTATTATTTTTAGCACTGTCTCTACTGCCCATTGTTCCAGAAGGCATGCTAACTCTGCTTTTCCAGCTGTGTGGTCCTGTGGGCTGAACACGCGGAGGCACGGTATCAAATCTCTAGCTTGCTCCTGTCAATAGTGGGAGCCTGGACACATCACTCAGGGTTGGGGGACATGCCTGGTGGCCCCTGAGCACCTCCTTCATGGCCAGAGCCTGGCCCACCTTGAAGGAAAAGGAGCTGACGTTTCCTGTGCACTTGCTATGAATCAGGAGCCAAGCCAAGTAAGTCACCTACTTCTTCACTTTCTAATTTATTATTGTGGACCTTTGATTGTGGAAATATTCAAGGGTGGACAAAGACAGACGGGACAGTCATGAACACCCTTGGGGCCCATCACCCAGCTTCAGTAATGATTGACATTTGTCATTCTTTTTTTATCCATCCCTTCTGTTACCTTTTCCTTCTCCTTTTCTGTCTTCTCCCTCTCTGCTAAAATAAGCAAATCCTAGACATTGTATCATTTCACTCATAAATACCTCAGTATGTATTGATACAGGATACAAAATTTTAAAAAAGAAAGCAAAAACGTTATTATACCTAAAAAAGTGAACCACCATTTTCAATACATCTGATGTCCAGTCTGTGAATCATCTCATTTAATCCTCAAAATAACCCTTACGGATTATGAATACGGTTGCTCTCACCCATCAGATGAAAAAAGGAGTGAGTGAGACAATCATCCACTCGTGTATTGTTGCCTGGTTTGCAGCCTCATCTCTTGGGTCCACTTGCCCAGTGGGTGCTGGAGGCAGGATTTGGAATTGGGCTGTCAACTCTCAGAACCCGGGCCCTTCCTTCCCCACTCTTATCCTTGAACTCTGGAACCCATGGTCACTTAGCTGCCAACCTCACATGCAGGTCAGCCCCTCCCCAAGCCTGTTTTCCTTATGGCTTTGCGTCGACCTCAACTTTCTTGTCGGAGAAGGCAATGGCACCCCACTCCAGTACTCTTGCCTGGAAAATCCCATGGACGGAGGAGCCTGGTGGGCTGCAGTCCATGGGGTCGCTAGGAGTCGGACACGACTGAGCGACTTCACTTTCACTTTTCACTTTCATGCACTGGAGAAGGAAATGGCAACCCACTCCAGTGTTCTTGCCTGGAGAATCCCAGGGATGGGGGAGCCTGGTGGGCTGCCATCTCTGGGGTCGCACAGAGTCGGACACGACTGAAGCGACTTAGCAGCAGCAGCAGCAACTTTCTTGTGCACAAATGGCAACCATGCAACACCTGCATTCAAGAGCCGTTCATGACTTTCTGCCTCTGACAGTTATTTATTGGTCTATTTTGTCCCAGTGCCATTAGTGGTGCTTGGGTTCCAGCAGTGAACCAGGGGGGAGTCCTGTCACGCTCTTGTCAGGCTGCACACTTGCTACTCAAAGTGTGGTCCAAAGACCAGCAACTCAAGTACCCTTTGGAGCTGCAGAGAAATGCAGACACTCAGCTATCCCCTAGCCCTGTGGAACTGGATCTATGTTTCAATAAGATCCATGCAATTCATTTGCATGAAGGTTGAAGTTTGAGAAGCACTGCCTTAGGCCATGGTTCTCACCCTGGGTTGCACATTAGAAGGTTCTGCAGGGCTTTTAAAATATACCCACCCCTCAGAACCATTACATCAGAACCACTGATGATATTTAAAAACTCTCAGATGGATTTGAGAATGCAATCACCTTAAGTTTAAATTTGATCATTTTAAGGGTAAAGGAGCTGAAACGAAATCTCCTGCAGAGTACCTAGAACACAGTAGGTGCTAAATTAATGGTCTGTTTTACCCCTTGTCATCTCAAACTTGTTCCTAGGATGCCTCACCCCTTACTCCGCCTCCCCGCCTCCCAAAATCTCCCTGTGTTCTTAGGTGGTTTATTGCCTTTGCTGCTCCAAAGACATTCTCTGGCCTCACAAGCATCTGATCCCAGTGCTGTTCTTTGCTGGGAAGCCCCAGAACTGTAACCCGGGTTGGGTGGTTGGGGGAGGCTTTTCCTGGGAAGTCAGGCTGTAGGAGACACTTGAGCTACTCCCTGCCATGACCCGGTTTGCTGAGCTGGGCCGAGAGCCGCAAACAAAAATAAATAAATAAGTGCAGGCTCAGCCACATGTGCAAAGAGCTTTTCTTTCACCACGGCCGGATCCCAGTCCAGACGTTATCTCATCCCGCTCTCTCCCGCCAGGTGATGGGGAGCGGGGCAGGTGCCACCAGCCGCTGTGGCTTACCAGGCAGGAGCTGCGGTTTGAGTCACTGGGCACGCAGGAGAGGGCGCTGACCCCAGATCCTGGGCCACAACAGCAGCCGGGGCCCAGCCTGGCCTCGCTGGGTGGCCTGAGGGGCAGAAATGTTTTCCTGCTGGTGGCGGCCTTGGCAGCATCCCAAGGTGGTGGGGGTGGGCCTGTGGGAGGTTCCTGCTCGCCTCCCCTTCTGCAGGCCACCGGGACACTGCTCCTGGGGCTGTTTACAGGCCTGTAAATGAGCCACAGCTATGGGGAAGGCTGGAGAGGGGTCAGAGGCCCTTCCACGAGAGCTGGCAGGGGTTAGGTCTGCTGGAGATGGGAAGGGAAGTCAAGCAGAGAAGGGAGAGCTGTGAGCTCTTTCCTGGGAAGCCAGCCCTTTATGCTCATTCTCCATGGCCATGCATTCTGGAGGAGTCACTGTTCCCCACACTATATAAATGGGGAGACTGAGGCCTGAGGCCTGGAAATGGGGAGGCCCTTCCCAGGGAGACACAGGCTGGTCTGGAGATCTCAAAGCCTGCTTTCACTCTGAGATATGTGTAGACAGGCTTAGAGAGTCAGAACCCAAGTCTGGGGCTGACGAGGGATATCCCCCTGACCCCGTATCTTGACCAATCTAGAATGGGGAGAAATGAGGTCAGAAGGCAAAGTATGGGAAGGGGGCTCAGGGAAAACTAGACCCTAGTTCTGGCTGTGGGGCTTGCTGTGGACTTGGGGCAAAGCACGTCACCTCCTTCTGTCTCTGGTTCTCTCATCTATCACATGATGGTACCACTGACCTCACAGAGTGGCTTTAAGGAGTCATGGAGTAAGACCGTGGATTGTGATGAGCTATCAGAAGACCTGCCTGAAAGACATGTTTGCTCTATGAAAGATGGTAAAAGGCACGTGCATCACTCTCCACTTCAGAGCCCACAGCAGACATCACTAATTGATCACAGCACTCCCCCCTCCCCAGCCCCACCTCCGGATACCCTAGCATGTGGACAGTCTCAGCACTGCCCTCAGGCCACAGTTCCCCAGGCAGTCACTTCCAGTCTGGTGAAGCTTGGCTTTGAGCTTTCATCCTTACATGGTCTGTTGAGAAGCTGCTGCTCTGGAGCCAGGCATCTCCAGGAAAAGCCAGAGCTTGAGTAAAACACAGAGCAGGAAGTCAGGAGAAGGGAGGAGAGGAGACTCAGCCCGGGTAAAGGGCTCTTAGCATCAAATGGACCATACGCAGTGTCGGCAGGACTTAAGAGCCCACGGTAGTGGGAAAAGTATGTAAAGCAGCAATCAGGAGGAGCAGGCACGAGAGGCTGAGCCACTTCCCTGGATGAAGGAATGGCCCCTGCTTCTCACTCCATGAGCACAACATATCTGTGGGGTCCATGCCATTAATATTTCCACTTTACACAAAAGGAAAGTGAGGCTGGGTGAGGTTACAGCCAAGAGTGCCTGAAATTGGCCTTAGTATCCAAGTTTGCCAGATCATAAAGCTCACATTCTTCCACACTGCCTTTCAGAGAGCACTTCTGGTCCTTCGGACCCCTCTCCTGGCTGGGGCTGGGGCTTGGACTGGAAGTGACCCGTTCTGGCCCCAGCATTCGGGAGCACGAAGGCTGGGTCCCTGCCACACACAGTGTACAAGGCAGGCAGACCCAGGGATCTGCTTTTCTAATCCCTGAGGCACTGGAGTGTGTGAACCCTGCAACTGCGGGCAGAACTGTGGGAATCCATCTCAGCCCCTTCTCTTTCATGGTGCGACCTCAGGCAACTCTTCACTCCTTTCTGGGCCTCAGTTTAACTGATCTATGACCAAGAGCCTTGTGACTCAAGGGGGGTCCGCCAAGTGTCAGCATGGGGGGCCTCGCTTGAAGGGCTGGTTCTCAGGCCACTGGATCAGGATCTGTGCTTTTCTAGGGCACCAGGTGATTCACAGGTTCACAGAGATTATAGAACAATGGAGCTCTCGTGAGCTCCTGAGTCTCTTGCATACACAACGGCTCAGGCATTCTGCGATTCACTCTCAGCACCAGAGGCCAAAGCCTAGCCTTGAGACAAAGCTCAGCCTGGTTGTTCGACCCAAGAAGGATGAGCTGGGAATAGCCAGCAAGGCCCCTGCTGGGAGAGAAGGGACAGCTCCTACAGGAGCAGCAGTGGGCAGGCCAGGATGGCTGGGAGAACCCAGCAAGCTGCTGGGAGCTTCCTGGCTGGGGCAGAAGGCCAGGCACACAGACTCAGCATATCAAGTTGGGTGTTGGGGAGGGCAGGGATAGAAGCTGCAAGAGGCCAGATGAGGGTGTGGTTAGGGTGGTCCTGGAGCCAGAGGCTGGGAAGGAATCACTCCTGTGCACTGGAGTCCTGGAGGCAAAACTTTTCTCTTCACTGCTCTGCTGGTAACCCCAAGGCCCCATAGGTGATATCTCAAGGCCCCATCACAGAGCAGCGGGGGCCCACAATTAAATTTAAATGCTCATCCATTTTCCCCACAAGCACCAGCATTTTCCAACCCTTTTATGGATTTCTGAGGAATGATAAAATGCAGCTGTTTTGGCTCCTGAGCCAAGGAAATAATGTAAGGTGGCTTGAGTCCCCTCCAAGGAAATCAGTGGCTTATTTATTTATTTTGACTCCAGGACTTCTATCCAGGTCTTATAATGAACTTGCGCTTCTAAACCTGCCCTTTCATCCCCCTGGCTCTCACCTCAAACCACTTTTTGGTGACTTCTTTGTAGACACTCAACAGCCTTCTGGCGATGCGACCTTGGTCAGTTTTTATGCTCCACTTTCCTCTTGTGAAAAAACACGAGATAGGTTTCCCGGGGCTCCCCGGCTGTCCAGTGGTTAAGACTTCACCTTCCAATGCAGTAGGTGTGGGTTCAGTCCCTGGTCGGGGAGCTAAGGTTCCACATGTCTCATGGCCAAAAGAGAAGGAAACCAAAAACAGAACTAAAAACAAGGGCTCTCTAAGCCCTGTGCCAAGCACAACATGGGGCACGGTTAAACAAGACCCTGCAGGCCGTGGCCTCGCAGAAGGCCTGGCATGTAGTAGGTGCACAGTAATGCCATGAGCCTGCCTGTTTTCTTGCCTTTCAGCTCGCCCGGGGTTAAGGAACTCATATAAAGCAGGCAGCCTGCTAGTGTTCCTGCTGGGCCCCAGATGTTGTAATTTCCTTTACCATGAACACAGCCCTGGCCTTCACAGGCACACGGCGGCTCAGATCCACAGGTTATGTGGGCCTCGGAGTGATCTTGAGACAAGTAGGGCCAGCCCTGGTGATTCCACCACACAGGTGATGCCCAGGGAGCCTCCCTCAGGGCTGTTCTGTAAGCGTGGATTAGCACAGAGACCTGTAAGCAAGGCTCTGCCATCATGCCATTCCTGCTCACGTCCTGGGGAGGGCTCTGCTTCAGAAGACCTGGAAGGGCTTATTCCCTTTTACTTCCTGAGCCATTCTTCTTCAACTTGCTAGGATCCACTCTTTGCTGTCCAAAAGCACGAGAGCCTTGTGTATTTAGGAAAGTGGGAGGAGTCTTGAGTGCAAGACCATCCTTCCTACCCGTGGGCCCTGACAACTGTGCCACTCACTCAGGTTCCCTGCCCAGCTATCAGGCCCCATAGGTGATGTTCTGGTCCCTGTGGGTATTTCAGGCAACAGGGAGACCCTGCGGGCACTCCTGGCCAGGTGTGTTAGGTGACCTCTAACCCAGACAGTCTTAAGGTCTCTGTTACTTGTTATCATCAACTGTTCAGGCCAAACAGCTATTTTTGAGTTTTTAGCCTGATAAGTCCATGAAGTGAGTTGCACTGTGTCTCCTCCAAAAGATGTGCCCAAGTCCTAATCCCCAGTACCTGTGAATGTGGAGGATTCCCTTATTTGGAACTAGGGCCTTTGCAGAGGTAATTAAGTTAAGAATCTTGAGATGAGATCATCTTAGGGTGGGCCCTAAATCCACTGACTGGTGTCCTTATAAGGAGCTAGAGATCTGGGACACAGAGAGACACAGGGAGAAAGCCCCGTGAAGGTGGACGGGGAGATTGGAGTGATGTGTCTACAAGCCACGGGACGTCAAGGATCGCTAGCAGCCACCAGAAGCTGGAGGAGGCAAGGAAGGATTCTCCGTGGAGCTTCTGGAAGATTTCAGGCCCTGCCGATAACTCGGTTTTGGACTTTTTGCTTTCAGAAATATGTGAGGATACATTCCTGCCCAAGCCACCCAATTTGTGGTAATTTGCTAGCCCAGCCCTAGAAGAGTAATTGCATTCCATAAAAAATTTTAAAATGTAAGATAAAGAGACTTCCCATGTGTTTGAGATGATGTGGGACCCCTGATGGAGTCTGAAGCCCCTGAGGGTTACCTCACTGTTCAGTGGAGGCCCTGGGGGTGGTGAGGCCAGCAGCCCAGGTGGTCAGCAATGGTGTAGGGAGGTGGCCTGCATGTGGGCTTTAAGGATGCTGAACATTGGTGCAGAGTCATATGGGAATTTGTAGGTGAGCAGTGGAATGCTGTGTTTGGGGGAGGGTGGGCAGTGACACATTAAAGGAGACAGCAAATATACTGGCTGTCAGGGAATCATGGGAAATCAAGTCCTCCAGCTTCTTTATCTTCCTAGAAGGCCCTGGGGGTGATCCGTTTGTCCAGGGGCAGGTATGGTGGAGAATACTGAGTTCCAAGCAGTGGACCCAGTGATGGGAAATCAGAGTTGAATAATGCCCTGTTACTTCCTGTCTACAGGGAGAGAGGAGTCAGTAAGTGGACAACTCCAGCCCAAGGGATGACGTGACAGAGGCTTGCAGGCAAAATGCAAGGGGGTCAGGACAAGGAGGCTTCTCCCTGGGCTGGGGAGTCCAGGGAGACTTCCTGGCAGAAGTGGCAAGTTTAGGTCCTTGACCTTCAGTGAGTTGCCTGGATTGTCATTGAGCAGGGAGCCGTGAGATCCTCCAGGGAGTGAAATGTGGGTGTAGAGGACTGGAGGGTAGGGGCCACACAGAGCAGTGGGCTACGGGGGAGAGCAGAGGTCCAGCTGGGGTCAGAGGGGAGAGGCCGACTCCACTGGAGGATGTATTCTGAAATGCCTTGTGACCAACTGGGGGTAGAGGCCAGGACAGGAGGGAGGGCCACGACCTGGGCTGCAGAGCCCAGAGAACCCAAGTATAGCTTCAGGACACTGCCTCTTCATGGCAGGGCTGAAGGCAAAGCTTGGCCTGCGAGGACTCTTTATTTGCCAGACAGCCACACACACTCACACACACACATATGCATGCACGCACACACAGACTCATTCAGACCCACACACTCACAGAGGAGCCTGTTCCCCTGTCTTCTTCCCACCCACCCCTGCCTCTTCCTTAGTCTTTCTCCTTTCTCCCTACTGTAGACTACCTACTCAGAGGGAGGGTGAGGGCCAGCCCCAGCCTGAGGGTGGTAAGGAAGAGACAAGAGCAGAAGTCCAGAGTCCCAGAGAGTCATCTTTTTGCAAAAGCAAAGCCAGAGAGGGGCAGGTACGTAGGCAGGCACTCCGTGACCCACTGACACACCAAGAAACGGAGAGACACAGACTCCAGTCACACTGTGATGCAGACAAAGAAAGATGCTCAGACACACATGCACACACACACTGATCCTTACAGAGATTCACACACGCAGATACACACACACACAGCGCACACTCACGGACACACATCCATACCGAGACACACACTGGCATGTTCACAGATGCTCATTTCCACTCTCAGCAGAAAGATACGCACACAAGGAGATACTCAGACACACACACAAAGACACACAGATGCAGAGCCAGATCAACACAGCACAGCCATGCAGACAAAGAGGCTTTGAGCGAGGCCAGCCCGCCCCCAGAACCCAGACATCCCAGCTTTGCAGTCCCCCTAGGAACCCTCCACAACGCCAGGAGAAATTCCTGGGATATTAGCTAAATTTCAGACACAAACATTCCGGTCTCTTTCTCCAGATGTAGTGCTCGTGGAAACCTGCACAGCCCTCCCTCCGCTGGCCCCCCGGCCCCGACTCCCTGGCTTCTAGGCATGCAGCCATGGAGAGATGGAGGCAGATCCAAGGAAGAGGGTGGTCCTAGAGAGGTGGGGGACTGCATCGGGCAGGCAGCAGGGGCCAGGCACAGTGGTGGGGCGCTCAGCACACTGGGGGGAATCCTGACTGATGAGGGGGGGCAGGCGGGGTGGGGGGCTTCCTTGCAGCAGGGGGCACCGCTCAAGAGCTCTAGACTGAAACCAGAGACCCATCAGAAGGCGTGGCTTATCACTGGGACTCCTGCAAGTCCCTTACTCACCTTCCCACGGACACACTGGCTGCCTCTCAGCTCCAGGAACGGGGCAGGTCCTTCGAGTTTCAGGCCTTTTGCACACGCCCATCCCTGTCTGTTACAGCCAACGCTTAGTACACAGCAAGTGCTCCACAAATATGGGTCCTGTCTCTTGGACCATACATGTTATTTTAAAAGCCTTCAGCCTCACTTTCCACATCTATAAAATGGGCTGAAATTGCATTTCTCTCACAGTGTTCTTGTGAGAAGAAAATGAGATGATGAATGCAAACGGGCTTTGGCAAACAACCTCTCATCTCATGTGAGGACTGCATGATCTTCCTCCTTAACCCTCCAGTGAGAATTGGCAGTGATTCTGATTTTGACACAGGCAGGGCTCTGGGAACATGTGCCCAGCAGTATGTGGCTGCCTGAGTGTGCTTTCAGAAGTGCCATGAGGTGCCCTGACTCTGCTGATGCCTGAAATTCCACTGTTCTTATCACATATCTGTGTCAATTCAAAAAACCCACTAGAGGAATCAGTCATTCACCATCAAAGTCAAGAGGTGGTGAGACAGACCTCTCCCTGAGACACAGACAGCCTGGAAGTCTGGGTGTTTCACAACTAGATCAGCCTCACGTCCAGCTATCCCATCACCTGGGAAACAGGGCCACGCAGGGCATCGGTCTGCTGGACATCACAGGACAAGCCAAATCTCACCCTGCCCACCTACTGGGTCACCCCACCCCCACCTTTTGTGCTGGCTTCCTGCGCTGGACACCGGCTGCCCCCAGAAGCTTTGACTCTTTCAAGGTGGCTGACTCTGGGTAAGTTACTTAACGTCTTTGAGTCTTGGTTTCTGCATAGTTCCCTTACCCTACATTTTTCTCTTGGGGGGAAAAAAAGTGGTCCAGCCTATGAGCTAGCCTTTGAAAGTGCTCCGGGCACATAGTAGTAACTTAGTAAATGGGGACTGCAATGACTGTGATGATGAAGGAAGAGGAGCTCCCCAAATGGTGACGGAATGTGAATTTGTTGCCCTTCTCAGAGCCTGCTGGCTCTGAGACACGGGCCTGCCTACCTCCCACCTGGACAACGCTTGCTTTTGCAAGAGGCAGCTCGTTATGTGGGAGATATATGTCCTGTCGTAAAGCATTTAATATTTTATCTCCTAATTGCATTACCAGAGACAGACAGCTGTTTATCCTCATCACTCTCCCATTGCTGTCTTTGGCAGGACCCACTGGGCCACTCCAGGTGTTTCCTTGCCTCCTTTTCTGAAAGTCCTGGATGGCCAAACAGGCACCTCCAGGCAGTTCCATGTGGTCAGGCAGTGAGTGGTGCCAGCAGGGTGGGGGGCACCTGTGCTTGGCATCATGGGGTTTCAAGGCAACTCATGTACCCTGTCTGCCTCCTCCTCTCTGCCCACAGCCTTCCCGTGTATTCGGCACCATGGCTGCCATCAGCTCATCTGATTCTCACAGCCCTGTAAGACAAGAACCACCTTACTGATCCCACGATACAGAGGAGGGAAAAGATGCAAGGAGAGGTTGTGAATCTCACTCACTCACTCACTCGTTCATTCACTCTTTCAGCCGTCCTTCCTTTTTGTAGGAGCAGCCTTGTGGAGGCCACCAAGAACAGTGACATAAATAAGATGCGGTCCCTACCTTCGGGGCTTGTGCAGGGAAAGTGACCATGGCACGACCCCCTCGGGGTGTCTCTGTCCCCCTGGTAGTGCTGGCCACTGACAGAGTGCTAGTTCTAAAACATGAACCAAACTCAGGTTCAGAACTCTTGCATGGCCTGAACTCAGCGTAAAGCCCCAGACTCTATAAACTTTCTGTTCATATTCTCGTACAACCAACCTCCTCTCTCACCCCCTTCACCATGGAACTTCACACTTACCAACATATGACCGCCCTGCTTGCTGCCCGCCAAACAGCCCCTCCTCCCTTCCAACCACCTGCGTTCCCTGTCAGCAGGGCTCTGATGCTGTGGGAGTGGTGTGCAGAGATTCTAGTACCCGGCTCCTCAGCAACCCCAGTGTAAACAGAGCATGGTTATCCAAATCCCTTTTGCCAAGCATTTCCCCAGCCTTCCTCACGGATGGTGGTGACCAGCCAAGTGACAAAGTCAATGAGAACAGGGCACTGCTACGGACCAAGTGTTTTGTCCGCCTCCATTTCACATGTTGAAACCCTAGCTTAATACACCTGTTGATATTTGGAAGTGGGGGTCTTTGCTTTGGGAGGTGATTAAGTCATGAGAGTAGAGCCTCCTTAGTGGTCCTTATAAAAGGGACCCCAGAGAACTCTCTCTCCCTCTTTCTTCCTTGTGAGGATATAATGAGAAGTTGGCCATCTGAAACTGAAAGAGGGCTCTTACCAGAGCCTGACAGTGCTGGCATCCAGATCCTGGACTTTCACCATCTCCAGAAATGTGAGAAATAAACTTCTGTAGTTCTAAGCCACCCAGTCTATGATACTTCGTTACAGCAGCCTGAACAGGCTTAGACAGGCATATATGTGAGAGAGCTTCAGGAGAGCAGGTGGAAGCATTCCCTTGGGTCTTTCCATCCAGTGGTGAGTGGATATGACGTCTGGAGCCTTAGCAGCCATCTTTTGATCATGAGATAACATATAAAGAGCAAAAAGCCGGTACATCAAAGAGGGCCGAGCAGAAATGTGAGTCTCGGTTTTTGTGGGCATCGTCGGGCCTCCGTATAACCCAGGGACCAGGCTGCTCTTAGGTAGTGAGGATTGGTATCACTGCTCTTGGGGTCTCCCTAATTTGTACCAAGTACACAGGGCCCACTGTGCAAAGTCCTTTTCTCTGCTTTTGTTTTGAAAACTGTTTTTCATCTCTTAAGTCCCTTTTTGAGAAATTTTCACTCCATCCTGACAGCATGGGTGAGCGCCCACTCATCAGAGCCCCGGCAATACTTAGTCCAGCCTCTGCGTAGCCTCTTCCGGCCGTAGTGGGCGCTGCCTGATTGGGCCGTTCACAGGACGGTGGGCGACACAAGGCCCTGCTTGTCCTGGCACAGCTGCCCGCGGGAGGGATCAGGACCATTCTCCCTAAGCAGCGGGGGCTGGGGCCCGTCGCAGACTAAGCCCCAAGCACGACCTGCCGGGGGGTGAAGTCATGTGGAAAAACACTCAAGTCAGAACAAAACTGTCTTTCTGCAAATGACTTCATCACGTTGCCCGAAGGCTGGGATCACTCCGCCTCTCACCTCCTCCAGCCCGCCCATGGGAGCGAGGAAGACCAGTTCCTCAGGTCCTGTTACATCACTCAGGCACAAGTAAATGTTACAGAGACCCACCCACGGGGTACCAGGGAGCCGACGCCTCCACCTCCTTCCACAGGCAGGGCTTCCCCTGACCCCTCAGGCTGGGAAGGCCTGGAGGGCAGGTCGGGGCTTTCTCTACCCAGCTTGGAGACCTGGAAAAATATAAAATAGAATAATAATAATAATAAACCCCACTCACTAAACGCATATGTTCACGAATTCTACAAATACTCAGCAGTTCTCTTTCTATCAGGCATTGTGGGGGCACTGGGATTATACTTGCAGAAAGAAAAAAAAGGAGGGAAAGAGGGCAGGCAGGCAGGAGTAAATTCTTGCTAGGGTGATAGAGCCAACGAAGCAGGACGGGCCCTGAGAGATATGTAAAGAAAGCCGAGTTCTACTTCTTATTCCAGCGATACATTGCTATTCAACAGCTGTCTTGAGCAGAGCCTCTATTCCCAGCTTCCTGGTGGGCACCTATGGATCTGGGAAGCCATTCGAGTGCTATGGCATTGACAATCACGCACAGGGATGCATGGGGATGGACAAGGTCAGTGACACCAGTCACGGCCTGTGATGGAGGTGCAGACAGGGTGGTGTGGGGCACACAGGAGGTAGTGCTGGGCGAGCTGGCCAAGGAGGTGGGCCCTGAAGGATGAACACAGCAGGCTGTCCAGGAGAGAGTGGAAAGGTCTTTGAGGCTGCAAGGTACTTGGGAAAGGACAGGCAATTCCCTGTTTTGGGAGCAGAGGGTACGTAAAATAAGGGGCAATAGATGGAGTTGGTGAGGCAGGTTGAGGATCAGACTGTCGAGGAGTGAAGTTCACTCTGCTGGGAACAGGAGCCATTGAAGGGCTGAAGAGAAAGAAAGAAAGAAACGGCTGAAGAAACCGGACACCAATCCAGTTTGGGTGTGCATTTCAGGTAAAGTGCTTTGGACTGGATGGCAGAATGGCTGTCACACAGAGGCTGACCAGGAAGTACCTGGAGTGGTATGGGGGTGAGATGGAGCTGGCCTGGATCAGCGCAGTGGCAATGGGTAGAGAAAAAAAGGAAGGAGAGATGGTAATGTGATGGGACTTGGGAACCACTGGGACGAGGAGGGATGTAGGATCTACGGATGTTCTAGTCTCTTAGACTATAAGTTAAACTTTGGATTCTAATGCTATGGCAGAGAAACTCAAAACAACAGGCAGTCCCAGGCTGGTATGGTGGTTCCATGATCCTCAGAGACCCAGACTCCTTCCATCTTATTGCTCTGCCATCTTCAATATCCAGCCTTGATCATGTGACCCAGAATGGCTGCTCCAACTTCCTCTGTCACATCTGCATTCCACCTGGTGGGGTGGGGAAAAAGAGGAATAGGGTGCACCCATCTTTTTCATATGTATGACTTAGAAATTTGTTAAAATGCCATTGGCCAAGCTCAGAAGAACAACCATACAGCTGAAAGGTATGCTGGGAATTGTGGGTGTCCAAGTAGCCATCTAAAGCTTCCCCCATTATGGAGGAAGGAGAGAAGGAGTCTATGGAGTAAAAGCTAGTGATGCTGTGCAAGCCCACAGGCTTCTCGGAGTTTGAAATTCCTTATTTGCAAAACACATCTTGTGAATTGACATACTGGTTTTTAACCAAATAAATGTTAAATATGATCAAATCTCTGCCAGCAACATGCTGTTTCTCTGGGTTGCCCTATTTAGCCTTTGTTTTCCCAGCCATTGAAGGAGGCATTGAAAAATATTCTTAACATGAACTCCAGGGGGCTAGCTGAGGGGGGCTTTCAGGATCTGTGAATAACTTATATGCTCAATTTGGGGGGTATACATTTTTCTTGGGAGAGAGTCTATGGCTTTCAAGGTTTATGGGAGGTTTTGTGACCCTAAAAAGTCGATACAGAGTGAAAGAATTACTCAAGGCCCTCCATACACATATTGCGTGCTTCCCTGCTGCCCATCTTGTAGCCTACACTTGGAAAGGAGGCCAGAGAAAAGAAAAAGGCAACTGAAGGACACTGGGGCGGTTGAAACACACGGCTCCAGCCTCACCCTGACAGTGACCACACGGCGCGGGTGTGGTCCGCCTTCCAGGGGCCTTCCTCTCTAGTCTCTGCCTGGCTGAGCTGAGACTTGGCCGGGCGCACACCTGGCACACTCTGCCTGAAGTCTCCCAAGCAGTTCCCAGAGCTCCTAGCCAGGAGCCAGCTAGGATTTCAGAGGCACAAGTGAGCCGCTGTGCTTGGCCTGCCAGGTGAAGAGAACAGAGCCCGTATTAACAAGACGCTCCTCTCTCCATATCGGCTTTCGCTTTGCAGGCAATGTCTCGGACCGGGAGCAAACCTGTCTCTCTGTCCGGAGCCAGGGATTTGATATTGTCCTGAATGGAGGTTTTCATCTCCCAGCTAGTCGTCTGCCCTCCATGGCGCCTGCCACTGATGCCAGGCTTGGCGCGTGAGCCCGCAGCTGTAGGAGGAGTGGGTGGAAGGGGCAGAACTGGGCTCAGCAGCTCCCCACTCCACCCAGACATGGTGGAGGAAGAAGAGGCATCATGCCCTGGGAGAAGGGGTGACGGAATTCTGGCTGCCCATGGAGCAATCACAGGGCAGAAAGGGGCCTACCGTGAGGTTGGTGTGAACCACGTGGTGTTTTCTCCAGGGCCCTCTGAGGAGCCAGGCTCATCAGAGCAGAATCACCATCCACAGTCAGGATGACAAAATAAAGCGAGAAATAAGGATTTTATCAAAGGGGAACGGGCAAAGAGAAAAGCATTGTGGCACCACAGAAACTTAAAGTAGTGATGAGAATCTCCAAACACAGAAGATGTGGAGGGAGAGAAGTGGAAGGCTGAGGGACCACCCCCACGCAGGCCTGGGAGATGGGTCAGGAAGAAAGCCATGAGGAGTAGGGGGTGGGCATGGGCTGCCAGGGAAGCCCCAGCTCGGGGCTCTGGCCGCTGCAAAATGGCACAGTCACCCCAGAAGAGCTAGGCTAGCAAGAGAGGTTAGGGCTGGCTGTCAGGGTGCGGTCCCATGGCGGTCAGGGAGCTGGAGGCAGGCCTAACATCCTGACAGCTGGCCTGCCGCAGCCTCGTCCCCCTGCCCTGAGCTCTCACTCAGCAAAGGCCGGGGACTTTGTTCTGGCAGTCTTTGACTGCAGGTGTGGGACCAAGGAGGGTGGCCAAAAAAACAACAAAGGGGAAGAAGTGAACAGCCATGCTTTCAAAGAGCTGCACACACAGGCCAGAGTCCTGGCTGCAAAACACTCACTTGTCCGTTCTCTGATTGAGGCCTGTGTGTTAGGGCAAGTCCTTATAAACACCACTGAACCGGGGACAGTTCAACAGCACTGACACTTACCACGTGTCCATGCAGGGCTAGGTCCTGGGATGGGTGTGGCTGAGACAGAGACAAATAAACCCCCTTTCCTGCCCTGAGAAATCTCAGTCTTATCAGGGGGGAACCCATATCTATTAGGGCTTTCTGACAGTCAGGCTAGAGATCCAACCTGCATCTCTCAAATCCCAGCCTCCTAGCATCCCTGGGAGGGAGGCAGAATCCCCACTGCAGGACACACAGGTTCAGAGACGCTAGGTAAACTGCTCAGTACCACACAGCCAGATGGTGTGGGAGTGAAGTTTAAACCCAGGTCCATCAGACTCGAGTGCTTGTCTGTTTCCATGGGGGCAGACCCACACTCTCCTCTTCGAGACAGGTGGTGTGAAAGGCTGTTGTAGTGAGCTTGAAGCCCAAGAGTGGAGCTACTCACAGGCCCTTTCAATGGATGCTGACCAAGGCACAGTAATTCCTGGGTGGATAGATAATCAAAGAGATGAAAAGACCTCTACTTGATAGCCACCCACGGCGGACAAGGCTCCAGGCTCTGTGGGGAGTTTGGAGGGGGAGTGGTCAGCCCCGCCCCACCAGAGCTCACAGACCAGTAGGAAGTGGATGGCAAGTGTGTTAAGACCCACTCCACTGACATTGGCCAAGACAGATCTCTGGCCCTTCTGGGCAGAGTGACCTGAGGTGAGAAGCAGTACATCTCAGCTCCTCAGTTTCTCTGTTAAATGCAGGTAGTTGTCCTTAATTTATTGCGTTGTTGTGGAGATTACATAAAATAACGTGTGCTAAGCACAAGGCCTGACACAAAGTAGAAGCTCCAAAATAAGGACAAAGATGCTTTTATTCCATTCCAGATAGAGTTTAGCAGTTAAGAGTAGCTGCGTTTAAAAACTATCAGAGAGGCACAAATCAAGGGCTATTGGGATGCGTGGGCGGGAAGAGGAAAGTTGGGGTGGGGAAGACTCAAGAAGCCTTCCTGTTTGCTTTCATTATCATGTTTATAATCCTCTTGTTTGAAGCTCTTTCCATCTTATTCATGTTCAACTTCCAGACTCCAGCAGCAAGAGTGGGTCCATGCCCAGGGCACCAGGCTCCAGAGCTTCAGGAGCCTCAGGTATGGCCATCTTCTCCCACTCCCATCCCAGCAGCTCTGGCTCTGAGAACTTCCATGGGGGACTCACAGCCTAAAGGGGCTGAGCACTCCCTGCCCCACACAGGGCCAGTGGGGAATCCCTACTCCCCTCGGAGAGGACAGCCTGAAGAGTTTCCACCATGGTCTGGGGACCAGGGAGGATGCCAGGGGCAATGGAAAGGGGCCTGGGGCCTGGGTTAGCATCTACCAACTAGAGAAGTGGCCCAGGCTACCTGCCCCTCTGGGGAACGGTACAGCCCTATGCCCCGCCCTTCCTAGCTCTACTGCTGCTGCTGCTGCTGCTAAGTCGCTTCGTTGTGTCCGACTCTGTGCGACCCCATAGACGGCAGCCCACCAGGCTCCTCTGTCCCTGGGATTCTCTAGGCAAGAACACTGGAGTGGGTTGCCATTTCCTTCTCCAATGCATGAAAGTGAAAAGTGAAAGTGAAGTCGCTCAGCCGTGTCTGACTCTAGCGACCCCATGGACTGCAGCCTACCAGGCTCCTCCGTCCATGGGATTTTCCAGGCAAGAGTACTGGAGTGGGTTGCCATTGCCTTCTCCATCCTGGCTCTACAGCAGAAAAGAAAAGTGAAGTCGCTCAGTCGTGTCTGACTCTGCAACCCCATGGACAGTAGCCTGTACCAGGCTACTCCATCCATGGGATTTTCTAGGCAAGAGTACTGGAGTGGGGTGCCATTTCCTTCTCCAGGGAATCTTCTCGACCCAGGGATCGAACCCAGGTCTCCCACATTGTAGACAGACGCTTTCCCATCTGAGCCCCCCGGGGAAGCCTACAGCAGAGGGTGCTGGTTTTGCCCGTGGTGCAGCCAACCCTGGACTGAAGAGGTAAGAGTTAGTGGGTATACACCTGAATCCATCAGCCTCACAGCCCCTGGGGAATGGGCCAGAGACATACTCATTCATTAATACCTGCTTAATTTGCTTGTCTATATTCATGATCTTGTCCCCGTGTTCACACCGTGCTCCTAGGCCGGGGTCACCTCCCAGATACATTGCTGCTGCTGCTGCTAAGTTGCTTCAGTCATGTCCGACTCTGTGTGACCCCATAGACGGCAGCCCACCAGGCTTCCCCGTCCCTGGGATTCTCCAGGCAAGAACATGGAGTGGGTTGCCATTTCCTTCTCCAGTGCATGAAAGTGCAAAGTGAAAGTGAAGTCGCTCAGTCGTGTCCGACTCCTAGCGACCCCATGGACTGCAGCCCACCAGGCTCCTCCGTCCGTGGGATTTTCCAGGCAAGAGTACTGGAGTGGGGTGCCATTGCCTTCTCCCCCAGATACACTACTGGTACCCAAATCCTAGTCTTGGGGCCTGCTTCTGGGAGAATCACCAACTTGATGGATATGAGTTTGAGCAAGCTCTGGGAGTTAGTGATGGACAGGGAAGCCTGATGTCCTCCAGTCCATGGGGCCGCAGAGTCAGACACAACTGAGCAACTGAACTGAACTGGGAGCCCAGCCACAGAGCAGTGCTTGGCAGGGCTCCCATGGCTGAGGGCTGGAGGGCCCTGTGGCTGGGAGATGCTGTCTCCATGGCCTCCTGGCTACAGTGTTGCCTGGGTCTTCCTCAATGCGGCTGCCTCACTCACATGCCAGGGTGTGAGAGAAGTCAGGACCTTCTGCTGATCATCTGGATAATACAGTGACCTTCTGCTCCCAGGACATAGCATATTCTTCCACGGGAGGACCAGGCAGCTGGGAAAAAATGCAACTGCTTTGGGTTGGCTGTAGGAGGGCGCTCCCTCACGCCTCCGGTGAAATGGGTGTGCCGGCTTTGTGTTTAGGGAGAGCACGGTCAGGAGACAGGGGAAAGGGGGCTGACTCATCAGTTCCTAATGACATTAACCGGCAGCATCTGTGAGCCCTCCTGGGGATTTGTCTCCAGAGGAAGGGGTGATTGGCTTGCTTGGGCTCCAGTATCAGCACCTCCATCTCCACCTCCCTGAAGTGTGTCATGCTCTGGCTTTTCACAGGAAAACTGCCTAATGTCATGGCAAAAGCAAGGTAATAAAATATTCATCTGCTGAGGCTGGAGGATGGAAGCCATCATGTTCTCCAGGAGAAGCAGAGTCCTAAATTAAAGACACACACAGACCCAGACAGAAGCACGTGCCCGACCAGCAGACATTCCCAGGCATGTGTCGGAACAACACAGCCTCACACACACACGGAAGCACATGGCTAAACACACACATACACACACACACACACACACACACGGGCAGCCTACAGACCTGCACCAAGGACAGGTGGATGCCATGTGTGAATGCATGCACACACGCATGCACATTGCATGTACTGGAGAATCCCCACCTCACATGCACACCCACCCACATGTCTGTTCCCCCAGTGAAACGTGACATCTTAGCTGGTGTACTGGGGGCCAAAAGGCCCATCCCTGGGCCTGGCTTTGGAACAATAGCTGCCTGTCTGACCGTCCTGGGGAAGCTGGGCTCTGTCAGACAGAAAACAGGTGCTGTGCTGGGGGAAGTGTGGCTCAGAGGTGAGTTACACAGCTCCATTCTGCCTGAGTGCTCTGCCCAGGAGGGGCGGAGGAGGAAGGCTTGCACGTGTGGAAGCAGAAAGGGCTGCTACGTTTATGGAAGCTTCCACGTATCGCGCCGCTTGTCTAGGCTAGTGGAGGCAGAGGCCCCCTGAGGACGGGGTGAGGAGCCGCCGCACTGTCGTGACCTTGGAGAGGTGGCTGGGCAGCGTCCCCTTCCCACTAGAGCCAGACCAGAACCTCGGAATGTGAACTTCTTTGGAAGTAGGGTCACTGCAGGTGTAAATTGAATGGCTCAGCAGCTACTCAGAAGGGAAGGGATTTATCTGCAGAGAATGGCAGGTGCCAATCTTTCTCTTGCTTTGAGCCCCACTCAAAACAGGCAGCTTTTCAGGTCACTTGGGCCTGAAAGTAAATGAGCCCACTGACCCACTCTTGCCCATCTGGCCTGCCACCCAGGGCTCCAGGACACCTGCAAAGAGAGTATGTTAGCCCCTGAGCTCCCCAGTTATGTGTGTTGGTCCGGGTCTGCAAAGGTGGTTCTGCCTTCTGATTGTTCTAGAAGCTCTGATGGAGCATGTCACAATGAAAGATTGATGTCAGGCCTCAAAGTTTTGAAAAACACCACAGTTCATAGACCTCCTGAGAGAATGGCCATGCCCCAGTTCTCCACGATGCTGTGTTCTCCTCTACTCATTCTGCAAGCATCCGCTGAACTTCTACCAGGATCTAGGGCTTAGGGTGACAGAGCTGACTGCCCTAAGGGTCTCAGGCTGTAAGGGAAGGAGATAAAGGCCAAGGGATTATTGCTATTTGCTTTTGGAGGAGGGGACTCTGATTCTAGAAGTTTAACAAGTTGGCCAGTAGGTATGTGTTTGAGTGGGTGAGAGGTGGGCAGGGCAGGAGGTGGAGGATGGAGAGGAAGGAGATGTAAATTCTGAGCAGAAAAGCAGCATTCACAAAAAGAGCACAGGTTTCTACAAAGTCAGTTGTAGGACAGGGGCTGGCAAACTACAGCTCATGGGCCAATTCCAGCCCACTTCCTGTTTTTGTTAGTAAAGTTTTATTGGCACACAGCCACAGCCATACATTGGCTGCTTCAAGCAGCAGTGACAGAATCGACTAGTCACAGCATGGCTCTCAAAGCCCCAGATACTTACCATCTGACCCTTTCTAGAAAAAAAAAATGTCAACCCTTGTTCTAGATCTATCAGTTGACTCTGGAACCTACTGTAGAATCCTCAGACCAACCTTAGAATGGAGTTCTAGAACCCACTACGCAAGTGTAGAATCCAGCATGGTTTTCCAGAACTCCCTGTACGAGTAACATTTGTGTAGGGATTTAGACATTTACAGTGAGCTTTTGCATCAATTATCCCATTTAATCCTTCAACAAGCCTGTGTGAGGTTAATGGTAATTTTATCCCAATTTTGCAGATGAAAAAACTAAGACAAAAGGAAATAAAGAGACTTGCTGAAGACCACATGGCTGGGAGATAGCCGAGTCCCGGGCAGCCTGATTCTAACATTCCACGGTCTTTCCACCATGTTAACCTACAGATGTTTCTCTGTCACACATTCCACCACTGAGCTGCCCTCCCCGACAAGCCATCTCCTCGCTAACATCTCTGCTGCCACCGAGGAAGCCTTTTGTCCATTGTGCTGCCTTAGTGGGAGAGAGGATTTGGAGGAGAATCGGATTTCCTTTTTGCATCTGTTTGCCAGTGCCCAACGCACCCTGGGATGTTAACAAACAGTGACAGATGAGCTTCAGTTGGCCGGCGTTCGTGGGGAACCACTGGACCAGGTAATTCCGATCCACTTCCTCAGAACTCTGTCCAGGAGGGAGCCAGGGGTGGCAACGATGGCCCTGCCCCTGGGGCCCAGGGGCTGCAGAGAGAAGGCTGTGAGGGACCTTGCTGTGTCCCTCCAGGAGGAGTGGGCACCCTGAAAGACTTCCTCAGAGCCCAAGACTGCAGCGCTGTTGCTGAATTATTTCCATGGGAGCTGCTCTTAGTGGAGTTAGATTCCACTTATTAGATACAAAGACGCAAGATGTGGCTGTGTTATGTCAGGCAAATTTGGAAGGTCCGTCCCTGCTACACACCATACATACCACCCACATAAACACACATGCACATCACACACACACACGCATACACACACACCACATTTCCTGAAGGTCTGCACTGCTGCTGACTGGGGTTCTGCGTGCAGTGGGTAACACATTTAGCTCGATAAAATATAATATATGATGGGATCGTATTTAACAAGGAAAACAGGGCCCGAATGGACAGAGGAGCAGTGTGGCTGGGTTGCCATGGAAACCCGGGGTCAGAAATTCCTGACTCCTAGGAGATTACATTTTCAACCTTAATGCTGTATTAACATAAGCTTTGGCACTTAATGTCTCTGTTTTTCACCTCCCCTCTCTCCCTTGCTTGCGGGCAAAAGAAAGCATCATTGAAGATGAGCCAGGGAGGGGGAGAGAGGCTTCACTTCATGGAAACCTGAACAGCATCCTGCCGAAACCAGCCGCTGCACCCTAATGAAGAGGGGCTCTGCAGTTTTCTGAGTGCCTCGCATCCATTATCTTCCACGACCCACAGACAGGCTTGAGCAGCAGGCTGATGTGAGGTCACCCAGCCCTGCGCCTGCGCCCCTGAAATGCCTCTGTGTCCATTCCTCCTCTGTCACACCGCCACTGCCGTCTTTCTCTTTCTTGGGGATGTTGCGATAGCGTCTCAGGGTCTCCTTCTCTCCGCCCTCTCATCCCCTCCTGCTGTCTGAGTGATCTTTCTGCACCGCAAGTTTGCTCATCTGCAGTTGGTGTCACAGCCTCCAGCAGCCCCAACAGCTATAGACTAAGGTCCCAGTTCCCAGACATTCGAGAACTGCTGCTTCCCTCCACTTCCTCTCTCTACAAGGCCCCTTTCTTGTAGTTTCCACCACATCTTCCACAGTCCAGTCCCTTGGAGGTGATGCTGTGCTTTCTGAATACCCCACGCTCTTCTAAGGACGGTGCTTCTGCTTGTGCCAAGAGCTTAGGCTGGACCTCTGGGTTCTCCCATCTTTCAGTTCTCATGCTTAAGACCAGTTTGGCATCACTTACTCTAGGGGTTCCCTGCCCCCCTGCCAGTATTCCCATGGAGCTTATACCGAAGGCTATTACATTCCTCACCACCTGATGGTCCCCTTGGTCCTTCTTGCTCCTGCCTCCTTCACAATGCTGGGAATTTGTCAAACCTAAGGTCATGCTTTCTCATTGCCGTGTCCCCTCCATCCAATGTGGTTCTAGCACTTTGTAGGTGCTCAGCTGGCATTGGTGAAACTGAGTTTATGGGTGAGAACCCTAAGGCTCAGAGTAGACAGATGGGTTGAATGCCGCTTGTCTGGAAAGAAGCCCAGTTGGTGGCCCTCTCCTCTCACTATGCCCCCCTGCCTCTCTGCATGCTCTGGGGTCTCAGCATCATCCACAACCCACAAACCACCTCTCTGTTGCTAGGGCTACGCATGTCTTTCCTCTGACAAACCCTTTCTTCCTTCCTCATGTTTTCTCCACCAGCTGCCCAACAGCCTTGGACCAGCAGGGCCATTGGAAAGCCAAGGTCTGAGAGAGCGAGGCTCAGAGACCACCAGAGACATCTTGACTCATGGAAAAAAGCATGACTCTTCCTTCCCGGGAGACTTATTATTCTAAAAAACAAAGTTCTCGAGGTTTCAAGTTTTACAGTAAGGATCTAAGGAGCCACAGTGAAGACCAGAATCTTTGTTCTCACCACTCGGGACTTTACTTGGAATAAGGATCTCGGCAGATGTAACTGGTTATAAGGATGTTGAGATGAGCTCAGCCTGGATGAGGGGCCCCTCAGTGTGATGGCACGTGTCCCTAGCACGTGAAGACTCCAGTGAAGATGAAGGCTGAGGTAGGAGTGATGAGTCCCCAAGCCAAGGAATGCAGGGATTATTGACAATTGTGGAAGCTAGGAGAGGGGCCTAGGACAGATTTTTCTCTCAGAGCTTTCAGGAGGAGACAATCGTGTTGCACCCTGATCTCAGACTTCCGGCCACTGGAACTGTCAGAGAACAAATTTCCATTACTTCAAGCCACCCAACTGTGGTCATTTGTTACTTAGGCAGCCCTAAAAAAATGAATATAACTGGGCAGTGTAAGGATACAAGGGAAGCCCAGCTGGGCCATAGAGTCTAGGAGGTCAGGGGGCTCCTTAGCCCTCACCATCACGTGTGGAGTCCCCACTCTGCATCTCTCCCTGGCAACGCTATGCTCTGACTTCAACTGCCACCAGCCAACCCATTCCTCCTCCTCCGTGTGCCTCCATCTCAGGCCCCGTGTGGCGGTTTCCCTTTGCTAGAGGCTCTGCAGCCTGAGCTGCCCAGTGTCCATCTGCTCGGTGGTCTTTCTGTGTCTGCTACACACGCTGACCAGCCAACTCTCTCAGTTGGCTGAGAGACATTCAAACTGTCCATGAGAGTTGAGCAGACGATTTAGCTCACCACCATCATCCTCCAAGGGCAAAGCTTTCAGCCCAGGCCAACTCACAGCCAGTAGCCCTCGGGCCTGCTCCTCCAGCTGTGGCCAGGGAGGCTGGTCAGGTGTTCCCATCCGCATAGGGAGACTCTGGGAGGGATGCACCTTCACTGCTGAGACTAAACTTCCTATGTGTGTGTGTATTAAAATCACTCAGTTGTGTCCAACTCTTTGCGATGCCAAGGACGGTACCCCACCAGGCTTCTCTGTCCATGGGATTCTCCAGGCAAGAATACTGGAGAAGGTAGCCATTCCTTTGTCCAGGGGCTCTTTCTGACACAGGGATCAAACCTGGGTCTCCTGCATTGCAGGAGGATTCTTCACCATTGTAGTCACGAGGGAAGCCCAAACTCCCTATAGAATAATATGAATAGGAAGAGGATAAGGAAGAAGCACTTTTTCCAAATGCAAGAAAGAAAATGTAATCACAGACGCTTTTGAAATATCAACATTGCAATCTGCTTGCCTTCCTTGTTGGAGGACACGTTGCTCAGAAGAGCTCAGTGCTCTGGATCAGTGTGAGAGGCATTGGTGATGGAAGCAGAGGGCAGGGAGGGCTGGACAGGAGGCGGGGGTGGCCAGGGCTCTGGCCCAGCTGGGGGTATGCCTGTGCACTCCGGGTGTTTGCAGAGGGTCTGCAGCGAGGGCCCTAGTACATTGGCCTGCTTTTTACTATAATTCTACTCCCTGAATGCTCCCTGTGTGCAGCTCTGTGCCGAAGACACAGTCCAGACCTCCTCTCCCCCAGGCCCTGGGGTGGGTGTCAGGGTTGAGTTTGTTCAGCTCAGGATGCAGGTGTGAACGCCCAAGATCACAGGACAAGTAAGTGATGGAGTCAGGATTCCAGCTTGGGTCAGAGGGGGCTACACAGAATGTGAGATTCTGGGGTGGAACCTGGGGAACAGGAAAGACAGCTCTAAGGGATGTTATGGAGACAACTGGTGACATTTGAATAGAGAATCCAGATTATAGTTTTGTGCGAACGTTAAATTTCCTGATTTTGACAACTATACTATGGAAATGTAGGATAAGTTCTTGTTCTAAAGAAAAACACATGGGAGTGTTTAAGAATAATAAGGAAACATGTCCCCAGTGCACTCTTAAATAGATGAGGGGAGGTGTGGAGGGAAAGAAGGGTGGAGGAAATGATAAAGTGAATGAGACAAAATGTGGCAATTGGAGACTGGGGAAAGATGTGCAGGAGATCCTTGACTATTCTTACCACCACTCTGTGCATTTAAAACTAGTTCGAGATTAAAATTGTAAAAAAGAACACTCCAAAGTCTTGGCTAAAGCTGCTTTAGTCATGCAGTCGTGTCCAACTCTTTGTGACCCCATGAACTGTAGCCCACCAGTGTCCTCTGTCCCAGGGATTCTCCATGTACCTGAGTGGGTTGCCAGTTCCTTCTCCAGGGGATCTTCCAAACATAGGATTGAATCTGGGTCTCCTGTGTTGCAGGCAGGTTCTTTACTGTCTGAGCCACCAAGGAAGCTGCTTTATTGAGCTATAATTTCCATGTGATGAAACGCTATGATAAATTATACATATGTATGCACCCATGAAGGCATCACCACTACCATGAAAGTGAATATACCCATCACCCAAAAAGTCCCCTACTGTTCCTTTGTAACAATTCCCCACCAGCCCTTCTCACCCCCACCCCAGCCCCAGGCACCTGTTTACTATAGGTTGGTTTCCATCGCCTAAATTTTACATAAATGTTACTATATAGAATGTACTCCTTTTTTTGCCTGGCTTCCTTCACTCATAATTGCTTTGCAGTTTATCCATGTTACAAGCATGCATCAAAGGTTCATTCCTTTTTAGGGCTGAGTAGTATTTCATCCAGAGAAGGCAATGGCACCCCACTGCAGTACTCTTGCCTGGCAGATCCCGTGGATGGAGGAGCCTGGTAGGCTGCAGTCCATGTGGTCGCTAAGAGTCAGACACGACTGAGCGCCTTCACTTTCACTTTTCACTTTCATGCATTGGAGAGGGAAATGGCAACCCACTCCAGTGTTCTTGCCTGGAGAATCCCAAGGACGGCGGAGCCAGGTGGGCTGCCGTCTACGGGGTCGCACAGAGTCGGACACGACTGAAGTGACGTAGCAGCAGCAGCAGCAGCAGCAGCTGTATTGATCTGATGAACGTACTAGTTTATCTCTTCTTTTGCTGACGGACAGTTGGGTGGTTACCAGCTTTGAGCAATCATGAATCACACTGCCATGACTGGTGTACAGGTCTTTGTGTGGACATTGTCTTCATTTCATCAGGAGGCCTAGATCACATAGTGGGGGTATGTGACCTGTTTAAGAAACTGTCCAACTGTTTTCCAAAGCAGCTCTACCCCTGGTGGAGTGTAAGGCTTCCAGTTTCTGCACATTCTCTCCCTGGTATGGACTGGCTTGGTGCCATGAGTCTACTTGATTAGAACCTTCCAGTGGACTTGTAGTGATGTCTCATTGTGGTTTTCACATGCATCCTCCTAGTGATCAGTGGTGTTGATATTCTTTGCCTGCTGTTCCCTTTCCTAATTATCTGGGGGCACTGTGCCCTTCGGGGTGAAGAAGTACATGCAATGAGCCTGGGAAGCTCAGGGAATGCCCCTGCAGCCCAGAGGTGAATGCTCAATTTCCCAACAGACAGCAGGCAAGTGGATGGACCCAGGATGAAGACTGGAAGTCCACGTGAGAGCCCAGGACACTTGCAGACCAAAGTATTGGTCCTGTGGCTCTGACTGGCAGAGACCACCCCTCTGATGGCATAGTCACATGCACAGGAGCCAGTCCTAGGGCTTTTCCACAGGTAATCAGTGTGCAGGACGCATCAGCTCCTAACCCTCAGACTTGATTTGTTTCCTCAACAACCTAAGTTCCTCCCCAGAGTTCAGTTCTGTGACCAGCATTAAGTCTTTAATGGGCACTGTTTGTTGGCAACTTTCAGAGTAAAGTCAAAACTCTCAAGCCATCCTCGATCAAGTTCCTAAATTTAGTTTCTCCCACAGCATCCTACATCCACCCAGCCCATGCTCTAGATCTAACAAAGGCCCTCGTGTCCCAGACTTGTCAGCTCCTTCCTGTCTCCCTGCCTTAATCTTCCTTTATGCTTCTCCCTCACTTGGCCGTTGGAGACCTTCTCAGGTCTCCACATCCCCCAAGCCTCTTTCATAGCCCTCCTCATCCCCACAGGAAGGATTTATTAGGGCCAGTACATTCTGAACTTGGATCCATATGCAGTTTACAGGGACTGTGGAGGGCTATGAGTTTCTGAAGGGTGGGAGGCTGTTATACACCATCTTAGCACACAGAAGGCTCCTAGTCAGCTAGTCCCTGGAGGAATCCAGTGCCTCTCTGTACCACACCTTCCCCTCCCGAGTGTGGGGACTAGGACCCTTCTCTGCAACCACCACACGTGGCTCACAAATCACTACAAAAGCCAGAAGTGGCACCTGCCACGTCCTGAAGAGTTAAGTGTCTCTGCCACCTTGCCCACCATTACCTGGAACAGCCATTACCCTCGTGTGAACACGTGCCCAGGAGTTTAAACACTAAAACCAATTAGTTTCTCGGGGTGCATCATCTTACACACGCCAAAGTCAACGAGATACAAGCAGATCCTAGAAGCCTTCTGTCCTCCTTCCTTCATCTTCTCTTTTTCTGGTTACAGGCAGCACTTACCCATCTGTACTTCCACTACAGAGCTATTCCCTCTAGAAATGCTGTGAAACCTTTCAAATAAAATATTTAATGTGTGGATCCAGTAATTTTATGTTGTGAGTTATGAAACCTCTATTTAGGTCCCACCTTTTATTAAACCTCAGGGTTCTCCTTTGGTCTCTAATGACATTATGTTGCATCAGAATTAGACAGTTGTTTTTTTTTTTTTTTAACCGGGGTTTGTATTATTTGTTGTGACTTGGTAATGCTAATGTTTAAATTTTGAGTCCTTTTACTGCTGATTAAACCTCTAAAGACTACAGCAGAATTTCCGCTTGGCTGCTAGAAGAAAAGAAAACAGCGCGGTTTGTACCGAGGAGATCACTTGAAGAATGTGCGGGAAGGTTGCTGCATTTATGAATAAAGCGAGGCATTATCATTTTTAATAGGAATTAAACAGCTAGAGGGAGAAGTCGGGCAATGCTGTGATCAGTGCAAAGGAAAACAATCTAACAATTTTAATTAACTGTATTTTAATAGCTTTAGTTATAATTGAATAATTTAAATACCAAGGGAAACAGTTAAATCTCCTAAAAGCCTTTTTTTATTTACATTTTAAATACAGTTCACGGTGAAGAGATGACAGTACGTGTACTGAGGGAAATCACCGGGATGACTCCAGCAGCCGGGCAGGACTGCAAGAGGTAGGGTAGAGCCCGAGTGATCCCAGGCCAGGGGTCTGGCACGCTCTGCCACCTCAGGGCTGAGGTACCCCCAAGAAAGGACCAGAGAGCAGAAGTGGGCATCGAGGTCTCGCCTACCCGCCCAAGACCTGCCACACATCTGGCATCACATTCCCCTGGCTAGTGGGGCCTGGGGTGACTCTTGATATTCATTCAATGTTCAAGTGGTATTTATTGCAGGCCTACAGTAACAGCCATCCTGGCAGTAATAAAATAGTAGAAATAACAGCTGACACTTACTGAGGGCTTCCTGAATGTTTGAGGCTGGCAATAATGGCTAGTGAGAGAAAGGTAGGGGCATTCCCTACCGTCCTGGAGTCTTTCAACTGGAGGGGGAGACAGATAATAAATAAATGAATTCCCAAATAAACCAGATAACTTTAAACTCTGCTAAGAAGCTTAAAGGAAACAAGACAGGATGCCAAAATAGAGGCTAATGGGATGGTGTGGGTGTTTTAGATCAGGTGGGCAGAGTTGGTCCTTCCCTGGACTTGATACTTTGAGAAGGTCGGGATGGGGGTTGGTGTCCAAGCCTGAGACAGTTGGATAGAGCAGCACATGTAAAGGCCCTGGGATAAGAAAAGACTTTCCGAGTGTTTCCAATGAATTTGGGCTTCCCTGGTGGCTCAGATGGCAAAGAATCTGCCTGCAACTCAGGAGACCCAGGTTCAATCCTTGGGCTGGGAAGATCCTCTGGAGAAGGGAATGGCAACCCACTCCAGTATTCTTGCCTGGAGAATTCCAAGGGCAGAGGCACGTGGCGGAGTACTGTCCATGGGGTCTCAAAGAGTTGGACATGACTGAGGGACTGTTGCTAACGAAGAGGAATTTAGAGGAACTGACAGGGGTTAGACCACAGGGAGGAGAAGAAAGTGATGCAGAGTGGTGTGAAGAGCCTGTCGGGGAAAAGGCACAGGCAGTCTCTGGAGGGTTTAAACAGTGGAATGATGAGCTTTGATGAGTGATTCTAAAAGATCTCACTGGTGTTTTCCTAAGCCTGTGCTGGAGTGTGACCTCCACCCTCCTTCAACCTGTGGGCCTGCCCAGGCAACATACCTGTGCCCTTCCTGGGCCGTGGTTGGAAAGAGCACCCCTGAACTTCTACACTGCTCCTGCACTCTGTGCATCCCTGCCCCTCAGCCAGCCCCTCTGTTAGCATTCCTCATACCCTATTCCCATACATGCCCCATCTAGGAGCTGTCTTTTTCCACATCTTTTGCTGATGGGGGCCCAGTTTGGAACTGAATAGACTCCTCCCAACTGCTGCCAACCCCCAAATCATGGAGCTGTGCCTTCCTAAACTCCCCCTATCACCATTAGCTGAAGATTCCTGCTGCTGTATGGCCATCCTTGGCTGGGACCACTGTGTACTGACCAATAGCTACCCCTTAGGAAGACCAAACACTGCCCACTCAGTGCCCCTTTCTTCTCACCACCCTGCTGAGAAAGCCCCCTCACGCCCTGCAGACAAGTCCTTCTGGGGCACGAGCATCTCCATCAGTGCTAATGAGGAGTCCTGGACCAGGAAAACATCCTCCATCCGCAAAGATGAAGCACCAGGAGACCGCATGATGTGCTCTGTGGGGAGCGACTGGGGTCACAGCAGATGTTGCTAATGGACAGTGTTTTGGGTTGCCATCCCCTTCCATTAAGAGCTGGGCACTCTCGCAGCTACAGGCTATCCTGCAATGCCAGTGTTCTCTCCTGCTGGGGGAAGTCTGAGCTGGTTCACTAATGGGACCCCCAGCCAGCACAGAGAACAGCAGAGGAAAGCCCCTGACCGAGCAATCCATTTCTTCCTCCCGGGAACCACACCGGCTTCTCTGAGGGCTCAGTGCAGAAGGGTCCAGCTCAGACTCCAAGCAAAAGCAGTGGGCTGCCCTGATAGCCTGGGTCACCAGTTTATTCGTGAAATGATGCAGAGAATATTCATGCCAGAGGGAAGGAGGCAGGCATGTGGGAGCGATGGAGAACTCTGTGGACATAGGGTCAAGCAGGATGGAGCACAGTAGAGAGAACAAAATCACGCATGTTGCTGAGTGTGGATGCTGCTCTTCATGCTCTCATCCCAGCCTTGGGGCCCGGCACCCCTTGAACTGAGCCCCATCACCTCTGCTTCACAAAGAGGAAATGAATATGAGAAGGTGTGGCAAATTGTGGAAGTCACCTGGCTAGTATGTGATGGATGGAGGACCAGGTGGGATCCTTATTCTTAACCACATGCAGTTGGCTCGCTCCAATTGTGGCCCTGGTAGGACACTCACTGGCCGATGTCCCACTCCAGCCCCCCATGCAAGGTTGCCCCTTGGAGGAGCCCCTGTCCTGCACAAAGGAAAACTGAAGGAGGGAAGGAGAGAGCTGGCCTGGGCAGAGGGGCCAGGAGGAGAAAGAAGGTCCAGATTGGCCAGGCGGCAAAGCTGGGGTTGGGGTCAGTGGTATGGGATTGCTCTGCTCTGTCCTGGGCATCCGGGTCTCCCCTGCAGGACCAGGGGAGTTTTTCCTCCAGCTGCTGGGAATGTCCTCAGCTGACAATGCTCCATGGTCAGTCCTCTTTAGGAGGATTTTAGGAGCTGGCTGGCTAAAGAGAGCTGCAATGTCAAGGGTACACCTCCTCCCCTGGGCAGCCCACACTTACTGCCAGACCACATCGAGGTTCAGAGGTCCAGTCCTGCGAAAGGCCACCGCTTCAGTGCTCTTCCATGGGGCCAGTTGAGGCCTCGCCGTGACTACCTGACAGCCTGATTCTCCCTCAGCTCACGTTTGCTTTCTGCCCTGCTCCTGTAGACGGGATCCTAAGCACATCCCACACTAATCTCTGGCTCAGAGTCTGCTTCTTAAGGAACATGACGTGTAACAGTCACTGACCTAAATCTAGCACGTAGTCAATAAACCTGCATCCAGTCCTGTTGTGGGACAGACATATACAGGCCCTGGGGGGCAGATCCATGGATGGAACACCTCGCACGGGTTCCTATCTGTCTGGGGAACCGATAGGTAAGCACATTCTTAGTGTAAAGTGCGGTGGGTGCCGTCCCAGGGCTTTGCTCCTGGAGGGTCTATCCAGGGCAGCTCAAGTTCCTCTGAGGGTATTCCCAGTGCCCTAGAACCGAAAGGTAGGAAGGGGCTAGCCTCCCTCTGAGACGAGACTCCCCGGTCGTCAGGCCACCCAGCCTTGCACGGGCACCTTCAGTGACAGGAGCTTCCCCAGTCCTGAGCATCTCTGCATAAGTGCAGCGTGCTGATGAAGAGTCTGTCCCTGCCTCCTTATAGCCAAACACTGGTCTTGTTCTCACTCTGAGGACCTACAGGAAAGTCCGTTCTGGGGATGCTGTGTGAATTGGGGACTTCCTGGCAGGGTAGGAGATGCCCAGAGCAAGAAGTAGGGGGAGGGGTTCCAGGTTGCACATGTCCAGAGAGGAGGGGTCTCCCGCTGGTGGGTGAGCATGTGACCTACCGGAGGGAGGCGTCTTCTGCCTGTACCTGGTTTCCCTTCCAAGTCATGGAAGGTGTTCTCCCATTCAGAGCAAGCGCGCCTAGAATAAAGGGTAATTTGGGAAATTCTGCAGACCTTCTCAGTGCCTGCATCACTCCAGTATGCCCTGGGAACAGCAAGAGCAAGACACAGTCCACAGCATCTTCTGAAATTTCTTCTTTTTTTTTTTTTTGGCAGGACATCTCTCAAGGCTAAGATTTTAGAGAACATGCTTTGAAAAGAGCATTGCTTTCAGAAATGTCCAGGGCTGCTCCTGTTCTTGCTCAAAGTGGGAAGAGGAATTCAATCCCGGTAGAGGCTTCTGGCAGAATTGGGTGTGGGGGAGGCAGTGTATCAGAGAGTGGAGTAGAAGGCTGTGGGCAGGGGCTCAGGAAGCAGGGTACTCTGTCTATCACTTTCCCCAGAGCTGTGGGCAGCGGTGCTGTGCTGGCTGGCTGGCCACAGCAAGAAGCCTGGGGAGGCTCGGGTGGTATCCACAAGTCCCTGTCTCTGACGAATGCCATGCTGTGGGCTGACAACACAAACGCAAGTGTGCACCAGGCTGTCCTGTGCTCTGCCAGTTCAGATGCTCAGAAGCTGGGCTCTGGCTTCCATCCTCCCCAACATCTGAATCACGGCAAGGCAGGAGGCAGGGCCCGGCCGGCTCCAGATCAGGGAGATGATAAACAGATGTCTGAGGACAAAGGGGCAGGATGTGCTGGGAGGTTTGTGGCACATCAGGCCTGCCTGCAACAGCTCCTTCTCCCTGGAGAGCTAAGAGGGCGGCAAGGCCACGGCAAAGAGAAACCGGAGGCAGAGGGGTTAAGCCATGGGTTTTGAAGCCTCACAGGCTGGGCACGATCCTGGCTCCACCACTTGCTCATTGTGTGACCTTGGATGAGTTATTTAACCTCACGTGTCAAGTAGGGAAAATCATCGTTCTTTACTCAGAGCGTGGCTTTGGGTGGATTAAATAAGATGATGCATGAAAAGGACTTAGCACGGTGCCTGGCAAACCACCCTCAACAAATTTAGTTGTTTACGCTCCTGCTGCTGCTGCTTGGGGAATGAGTCCTGCAAAGTGAAACGTTTATTTGCCCAGTAAAAACAGACTGTGCTCTGCTTGGTGCCAGGTGCCAGGGCACAACCCCAGACAGCCCCTGACCCTGGCCTTACAGGGCTGACAGTCAGGGAGAGGCGGTGCCAAGAAGCTGCTGTTGGTCACAAAGTGACATCTAGACCCAAAACCCTCTGGGCCATTCCTAAAATGAGCAGGCTGTGAAAACAGCAGTGTTCTGGAAGCACCGAACCATGTCAGGGCCTGGCATCACCATCAGCTAGTGACAGCCTCCTCCTCTAGCTGCCTCTCCCGGGTAGACTCTTAGTCAGCCTTCAAAGCCTAGTCCAAAGGGCCCTTTTCCTAGGCAGCCTTTCCCAAGCAGCCAGAGCTCTCCTAGTGCTTGACACATGTCTTGATTGTGGCACTTGCCAACTTCTGGTAGTGAAAATGTTTATTCTTTACTTGACTTGTGTCTCTCTTTTGGACTAGAGGGTGTGTGTGGGTAGGAAATACTTGAGGAGCAGCATGCAGTGATGTTTAGTGGTGTGGATGCCCCAGATTTTGTGACCTGAAGTAAATTCGTTAACATCTCTAAGCATCAGTCCCTTTATCTATAAAGCCAAGCAAAACACACAGATCTCCTGTTAATGAGGTTAGGAAAGAGACACTAGCCACGAAGGGCTCAGCATAGAGCCTGACACACAGGCATCCCTGGGGCCACTCACTAGCCTGATAGGACTTCTATCTTCTGTGTCCGTCTAGTCTTACCCTGGTACTTGGTTCTCTACAAGTAGTTATCAGTTGAATCAAATCAATTCCCCACCCCAGGACTTGGGATCAAAATCTGTCCAATGAGGCAACTTCAATTCTGTGCATCCAAAGGAGCTTTGAGTGCTGTCCAAACCCATCCGTTCGATTAGCAGATGGGGAACCAAGGTCTGTGCATTCGTGTGGGGCCAGTGCACCCAAGCCAAGGCATTCAGCTTCTCCTTGGTGAGTTGGAATGTTATTTTGGTTAGTTCCGCAGAGCACAGCTTCTCAATAGCCAGTTTCTTTCCCATCTGAACTGTTTTTGTGTAGAGGAAATATCAAGGTGTATGATGTCAAGGCAGTTAAGTAATCCAGCCAGCTGTGTAAACATCTGGAAGTAGTAGAGACACAGCCCCAGAGCGAAAGCAGGGATCAGGGCGTCCAGACGTCTCAGTGAGGCTTCTAAACCCTAACCTGTGAGGAACCAGCTAGAGAGGCAAGCATAGCTCCGATCAGTAACTTGGGGGTGCATTCTTTCTTCTTCAAGCTCTGAGTCCTGGAAGGCTAAGGAGGACAAGAAGGCCACTGTGCCTGGTGTGACTTTGGAAAGTAGATGAGAGGTTTAGGAAAATCCTGCTAATAACATGTTAGCAGCAGCTGGAAACAACTTGTCAGATTCACGGGGAATTGCCTCCTCTCATTCTTTCCCCACGGCAGGGAGTGGACGTGGCCACGTCCTGAGTCCAGATTCCCAAAAGCAAAGGGGTGGGTTTGGAAGTCTGGAGTCTGGGGCTTCGGGCTGGGAATCCCTGATCTGCTTTGTCCTTAGAAGTGACTATTCATGACCCAGAGAGACCAGTGGGGAAAGGTTCTGCAGGAGCTTCTAGACCAGTGCTTGGGTTCTTAATGAGGGAACTGAAGCCCAGAGGGGGATCCTGCATGGCCAAGGTCACACAGCAGGGAAAGGGAAGATTCAGGACTAGGAGCCAAGCTTCTGGACTCCAAATCCATGTTTGTTTCCTTATAACCCAATTACCCTCTCTCATTATTTAAAATGATTTTAATAGCTCTTATTGTTTCTTTTTTCTATATCTAATTACAAAAGTAACACTGTAAGAAATGTGAAAAACACTCAGAAGCACAAAATAAACAAAATCTCTAGCTGGATTTAATCACTTGTTCTACATAACACACACACACACACACACACACACACACACGATGCTCGGCTCCTTTGGTGAACTCTCTTTTCTTTACAGTTCCTTGACAGATGGGACAAATGCCATTTGTCTGTGGTTCCCTGGGGCCAGATTTTGTCATTTCCACGTAGAGAACACAAGGCAAAGGGGGACTTGGATTCTGTTCTTGCCTCACAAACTATGAAGTCTCCTCCAAACCTCACTTTTCTCATCTGTAAAACAGGTTATCATGCAGAGTAAATCAGATGAGAGCAAGGATACATGCAATATGCAATTGCTTTATAAAATGTAAGGCACATTGTTCAAAGAATGAATGAACAGGGATTGTGGCAAAGGCTGGTGCTTGGAGAGGGCAGGCCACCTGGGGATCATTTCCTGGGTCCACTGCAGGGCATCCTCCTTCTTCCTCCCCAAGTCCAGTCCCAGCTCTCAGGCCAGCTCCTCCCCACTTCACCCTGATGACAGCCCCCTAAATGAGGCCCTTGCTCCAGAACCCTCCCAGGATGGATGAGCAGGCTGGGTGGCCACTGGAGGTAGCCACAGGTGGGGCAGGACGGCCCTGCAGGGGAGACAGGCAGCTCTCCCATCGCAGGTGCCCTTCTGTTGCTGGACCCATAAGGCCACCGTGTTTATCTCTCGGGTTCACGAATCCTGAACATCTGCTGCCCCAGCCAATATGTCAGCAATTTCTCCTACACCTTCCCAGAGTCTCTTTTTCCTGAGTGGGAGGGATTTTCATTTTATAGCTGGGGAAATGGAGGCCTTCAGCACTCTTTACAGAAATGTTTGCCTTTGAAAAGGAAGATCTCAAGAACCCAAGGGAACAGAGGTGGAGCTTTGGCTGCCATGTCTGTGCCATTGCTGGTTAGGGGGCTGCAGGGTCCTGGGGAGGTCTCACCTTCCTCAATTCTGTTACAGGCACATCGGGACTAGAACTGGCCTTTATTGCCAATTGCCTCTCCTCCATGTCTGCTGGGCCAGGACAGGGAGGGATGACAGGTGGTCATTCCCTTGGACACTGGCAGAAAGACCAGGAGCGGAGGCTGGTGCTGGTTCACAACAGCTGAGCACAAAGTTGGTCCAGCACTGGGATACCATGGGAGTCCATCCCTGGGCGTCACCACACTGGCCCTCGGCTGGCAGGCTGGCATGGGTGCCTGAACCAGGAAGCTGTGGTCTACCCAGGGAGAGTCCTGGCGGGTGCTGACCACATCTCATTAATCATCTCAACTAAATCTGGACTTCTTGGGACAGAGGCAAATGGTGTGGGCACCGCTAGGAAAGGAACTCTGCTCCCAGAAGTTCTGTTGTCTTAGTGACAGCCTCCTCCTTGGATGTTAGACAGACAGATCCCAGTTTCAGCTTTATCCCCTTAGACTCTGACAGAGAGCTTGGACGGATGTCTGAACCTGCTTTGTACCCCAATTTGCTTATCTGCAAAGTGGGCACAATAATATGGCCTACTTTGTCTCCCCTGAGGAAACAAACAAAAGACAATTCAAAACTCTGTTTATACTGAGATTTAACCATAGAACAGACAGGAGATGGCCTTTGACTGAAACAGTAGGGGACCCAAAGACCTAGGGAGAAGAAGTGAACACTCCCCCTCTACTCCTGGCCCATGGATGGTAGTCTTGGCTTTACCCAAGAGAGACCCAGAATTGGCAGTGCCAGGGAGCCAGGTGCACACCCTGGTCCTGCACCTCCATCGTTTTGAGAGCATCACTGCCAAGAGTGCGTGTTCCCTGTGTGCAGCTCCTGCTCCAGGCACAGCTCGCTGTCCCCCTGGGCTTCCTGGCTCTGCTCTACGGGCCCCGTCAGCTTTGGGCTCAGGGAGTGGGCAAGGCTCTACCTCCGCATGATGGCCTCTGCCTAGTGTCTTTATCCCCTTGAGGAAGGTGCCTTTGAACTTGACCAGCCTGCGTGTGCCAAGTTGGGAGTTCTGCAGGTGACCGGGAGTCTTGGGACTCACCTTCAGTGCAAACTTCTTAGCTCAGGCGGCCCAGGAAAGAATCCTCTGGCCCAGGCCTTTTTATCTTTTCTGTCAGAAAGCAGATGGTTCTAAACACCTGGCCCTGGGGCACCGATGGAATCCAAGTCCAGTCCCTTTAATGGGCCTTGTTGAGCAGGCCCTGATCCAGCGGTGATAAGGAGGCCTCCCCACCGGGGACAACACCCGGAACCGGCCAAGAGCTCCAATCTTCTGTCCTCGCGGCATCTGCTGGAGTTCAGTGGCTTCCATTTATCAGGCAGATGTAATCTCCTCAAATACCTGCCAAGTCCTTCTCTTCCTGGAGTTCCCTAGGATAACTGCTTCCCCAGGAGGTGAAGGGGGCTTTCCTTCCCTGGGAAGAGATGCCATATGCATGCAGGTTTGCACAAAGCCACTCACTTCTAGTGACAGAGGTTGCTGGTTGCTTTCCACAACATCCATTCTCCCTGTTCTCCTTGATAACAGCTTGTACTCAAAGCAGCCAAGGCTCCAGCTAAAGGACTATTTTTGGCTTTCCCTGGGGCTGAAGTGGACTATGTAATTAGGTTCTAGCCAGTGAGGTATAAGCAGAAGTTGTATGGTAACTTTAGGAAGTCTCGTAAAAGGGATAGTGTGGATTCTACTCCTTCTTGTTCTGCTTCTAGCTGCCTGGAATGGGATGCAATGGTTGGAGCTCTGGCACCTTTTCTGAGTATCCAGGTAAAACTACACACTAGGAGCCTCATTCTTGAATCATGGGTCAGCAATATTGAAGATTTAGTTCTTCACTTTTTGGAAGCTATACCAATTCCAGACTGTCTGCCTATGGGCTTCTTTATAGAAAATCTAATAAATTACCATTTTGCTTAAAGCACTATGGGGCTTTCTTTCACGTATTGCTAAATCTAATTCCAGTAAGTATAGTTTGACTTCAAAGTCTAACGACACCACATTGCTTTATTCATTCACTAATTCCCTGAGGTATTTTTAGTCACTCAGCAAACATTCTCTGTACTAGGCAATGTGTTGGGTGATGGAAGCCTAGAGATGAATGAAATCCTACTTTATGCTTTCTGAGAGCCCCCAGTACAGAAGCGACTCTCTTCTCCTCAGTAGAGGAGAGTCAGTGGCTCTCTCCCCTTTGCCTTGGGCACCATGCCCTGCAGAGCTCCCTGCCCCTCCTCCCTGCTCCATGATGGACCACTTGGTGGCTGGTGGTACAGCCTAGGGGTGAGAGCAAGGACCGTGGAGTCAGCTGTTCCTGGGATGAGATCAGAGGCTGCCCTATGCTAGCTGTGCGGCCCTGATACATTCCTGGAAATGGCTCACCTGTTTCCTCATCACCCTCACACAAGACTAGAGAATTCGTTGAAATAGCATATGTATGGCATGTAACACAGTTCTCTATACAGGTGACTCCCACTGTCCAAAAGTAGAGCGTTCCTTCAGCCTACAAAACCTTTCATAAGTCGAAATGGCATGAAATGAAGAAACAGTTACTTTAGGACACCCCTTGCTAATGGATGCACAAAATAGACAGAGATGAAGCACAGATGCTCGCAGACACAGTTCAAAGCTGTGGCGGCTTGATGCTGAGACACTGGGCGCAGTTTTTGAGAAGGAGCTTGGAGGTGCCCTCTCACTGCCCAGGATGCCTGCCGCCTCTGTAATGGCTCAGCTCGCTGCAATACAATCACTGAACACTGTTTGCGCTTTTTGCCTTTTCTCATAAAAGTGAAAATCCTCTTTGGATTTCTTTTGTGAAAATAGGTACTAGTGTAAGTCTTTTGCAGATTGAAGTGGCATAAAGTGGACTTTCGAGAAGTGGGGGATACCTGTAATGCATATAATGTTTTAATCACTCTTCGCTTACTTCACCTTGCCACTTTGACTGTTTTTGAAGCAACCACTTTGCGTCACTACTATATTCTCCCCAATGTCCACTCCTCTCACTCTTTCGCCAGAGGTCCATCTCCCATCCTTCCCTGGTGTCTAGGCTCTCAGAACCCTGAGCCCACCTGCCCCGGAGGAGCTTCCTAAGGCTCACAGGAGGTTGAGGTCAGGGTCTCCCTTGTCCAGTCTGTGCTTGCTTACTCCCAGGTGCCCCGCTTCATGGATATTGCTTTTTATGGGCTGAGGTCCTCAGGAGCCAAGTCCAGGCCCTTGTTTGTTTCTTTCTCTCCAGTAGTAACTGGTACTTAGAAAATGCTTGCTGACTAGATGGATGGACAGACAGACAAATGGATGGATGGATGGATGAATGGATGGATGTATAAATGGATGAGTGGATAAATGCACTAAAGAGCTATCCACAGTCAAATGAATGTACAAAGTGACATGAGAGGAAGAGGGAATTCTAACTCATTTAGGTAAGGAAGACGGGACGGGGCGGACATTGGCGCTGAATGTCAATGGGTGAGTGGGGGTCTCCAGGGTGAGTGGGAATCTTTAGGTGGGCATTTACCTGTACAAGGGCTTCCCTGGGGTCTCCGATGGTAAAGTATCTGCTTGCAATGCAGGAGACCCAAGTTTGATCCCTGGGTTGGGAAGATTCCCCTGGAGGAAGGCATGGCAACCCACTCCAGCATGCTTGCCTGGAGAATCCCCATGGACAGAGGAGCCTAGTGGGCTACAGTCCATGGGGTCACAAAGAGTCAGACACAAAGAGTGACTAACACTTTCATTTTACCTGTACAAAGTCTTACAGTGAATGGGATGGTCTGTGTCTTGCTGCACTGATTCCAAGTGCTGGGTACTTTCCACAGAAATCAAGCCTAAAAGTCCCAATGTCCCTTCTTGAGACTCTAACTCATAGGACTAGGACATGCCCTGGTCCTTCTTCTTGGATAAACAATCATGAAACATCAGCAAGAGGCTGAAGGTTGGTTTCACGGCCACTGAAGAGGAGGAGGGGACCATCATGAACACGCCGCGTGTCCTGGGGTTGGACCTGCATGATCTCTGAGCCCCTCCCAATGACCAGTGGAAAACATGCCTCTGATGTAGGCATGAAAATAGGGGCTAGGAGTCAAAAGTCACTTCCTCCCTACCAACCAGCTGGTGCTTGGCAGACCAGAGCCTGAAACCTCAGATTTGGGGGAGCCAAGAGTCCCCCTCCTTCAGGTTCCCCTGACTGCCTATGGCACTACACAGACAGCCAGGGAGACTTACTTGAGAGCCAGTTGGGTGGGAGAGGGTCTTGGTAGTAGAACTGATGGGGTGGCAGGCAGGGCTGCAGCAAGGAAAACAGAACATGTGCTGGTGGGCATAAGGATAAGGGTTTGAATAGTTCCATTCACTCATTCACTTACCCACCCACCATCCAGCCATTCAAACACATTTATGACCACCTCTTAGGCATTAGGCACTGTTCTAGATGCCACGGGGAACAAAACAGGCAGGATCTCCATATTGTTGTTGTTTAGTTGCTAAGTCAAGTTCAACTCTTTAGTGACCCCATTGCCTATAGCCTGCCAGGCTCCTCTCTGTCCATGGGATTCTTTCCCTGGGCAAGACTACTGGAGTGGGTTGCCATTTCCTTCTCCAGAGGATCTTCCTCACCCAGGGATCAAACCCGCATCTCCTACTTCACAGGTGGATTCTTTACCAATGAGCCAGAATCTCCATATGCTAGAGTTTATGTTACAGAGTGGGGAGGTGGAAAATGAATCAGATGAGCCGCATGACAGCAGGGGGAGACCAGGAGAGGGAGAAGACAAGATGTTGATGAGGATGAAGAAATGTAGACAGGGCCAGGGAGGGCTCAAGAGGACAAGATTGTTGAGCTGGAAAGATACTGGGGAGGAATTCCAGGAAGAGGGCCCAGAGGGTGGACTGGTATCAGAGTTGGGCTCCTGGAGTGCTCAGGAGAGCCACAGCCCAGGGCCAGAGGAACACAGGGCTTGGAGAGCTGCGTTAGAGACTCCTGGTAAGAAAGCGCTTGCCACCAGCACTGGCCTCTCCAGAGAGGCTGGGAGCGTGCGGCTGAGATGTGGAGGTCTGAGTGGGGCTTCCTCTTCTGTCACCCTGGCAACCAAATTTTGGTACCAACATTTGCTCCACTGTGCCCAGGGAGAGAAAACGTTGGCAGGCTTGGTAGGGGGAGACCCTGGCTCAAGCCACTCACCAGGGCAAAAGCTATAGTTAATCTCCTAATACCCTTTCTCCTTTTCTTGGTAATATGAGTTCTGACTTATATCTGGGCACTTGGCCACCAAATGAAGGGCCAAACTCCCCAGCCTTCCTTGATGCTCAACAAATATCTCATCAAGGAGATATAAGTGGAGGTGTGGTGTTGTCATTTCCAGGACCTTCCTGGAAAGATGGCGTGCTTCTGGAAGGCCCTTCGCTGCCTCGTTGACATGGCCTTCTCTCTCCTCCCTTACTGTGAGCTGGCATCTGGGCATGTCAGCTGGTGCTCTACCAGCCTTCTGGGACCTTGACGTGGTCTTAGAAGTGGAGCCACACATGGTTAGACAACAGGACAGGAGGAGCCTTGATGAAAAGAATCCTGTGGTGGGAACTCTGGATTTCCCTCATTCCTATCATGGCTCAGAAGAGAAATAAACATCTATCTTATGAAGAGGGCTATTATTGTATATAACAACAGCCATGCTTAATATGCAAACCTATGCAGCTACCAGGGAGGAGAGACATGCCAATTCATGCCCACCCTGAGGACACAGGGCATGGGGTGCCTGGGATGAAGGGGTGGCTGGTCTCAAGGGACCACAGCCTGCACAAGAGGCACGAGTGGCCGGGTGGAGTTGAAGATCCTTTATCATGGTGAACATGTGGAAGTACACGGAGTCCACGCAAATCTGAGAAGTCATGCTGCCGTGGTAGGATGCTTAGCTATTTTGGTAGCTTATGGGCACCGATAAGGATACTCTCCTCCACCAAACCTCAGCCAGCCTCCTCTGAGCCCTCTTGTGCAATAGGCCTTACCCTTGGCCTGTAAAAACCTCAAGAGACACTAACATAGTTTCTAACAGCTCAGGGCCACATCCTTAGGATGATGGTAGACCCCTCTCAAAGTGCCGACATGGGAAAACTCAAGGCTGCTGAAAGAATTGGCTGTCCTAGCCATCATCTGAGGAGATGGGACGCCTCCCAGCCTCTGAGGGAGGCGAGGAGCCTCACCTCCATAACTCCAGTTAGCCAACCCTGGGGGTTTCACGTGGACCAATGTCTCCTTCCTGTGTTTTGTAATGCTTCGCTTCCCTGACTCTCCTGAGCCTCCTGCTCACTGCTCCGCACCCCTCTCCTCCCACTCCCTGCTTCATTCCCTGGTTCTCCCTTTAGAACACCCAGACACCTCTGTATAGAAACGAGCTTGTTCACCCTGGACTTTACTCCCTCTTGCAATAGTTATTACTGATTAAAATCCATCCTGACCACAGTCACTAGTATCTGGCTCTGTTTATCTTTGGTAGTGCCAGAGACTAGAGGATCATGGGTTTGTCTGTTAGACCTGGGACTCTGGGACTATGGCTGTGTATACCCGGGGAGTCCTGGTGTGGCTGCTGGGCTGTGGCTGTGCAGATGGGTGGTGTGGTGGGTGTGGCCGGTCTCCCTGCAGAGTCCAGACATTCCCAGGTGCAGTCACAGAGCAGGGACTTGGCCCCGAGGATGGGTTTTCTAGGAAGGTCAGGCTCGCTTGCATTTGTCACACCATGTGCCCTGATACTGCCACTCCATGAAAGTGAAAGGCTGAGCCGCTGGGCGGGTATCCTCCTGCTACCAGAGGGAATGCTTCTTGTAGGAGAGATGGTGGGGATCCCGCAGCTCCTTCTCACAGAGGGCCTGACCCCCATCCCCAAGCTCCTGTTTGCTCTGTCTGGTCTAACACTCTGCAACTCCCACTCCAGGCTCTGTTTTTCTTTACTTTGCTGTAAATGTCAAAAATGTCAGTTTCATGAAAAAGTCAATTGGTTTCAATTGGAGGTCTTTTCGACCTCTAGAGCGGGAAGCCGGCACCAGTATCTAACCCTCCAGATCTGGGTTTTACTACTCTGATGACCCCACAGTGGAATTTCCAGGGTAGTTTTGATCCCCTAATTCAGAAAGCCCATTCCACACAGTTCTGGGAGGACTGAAGCACTCTCCCACCTGCCGGAGACATACAGGATCCACAGAGGATGCTTTTATCCATCAGCGTGTCTCTCTTATGGAATCATCAGAGTGGTAAACTCAATAACAGGGAGCCCTCCCCCTCCAACCAGCATTAGGGGCAAGAAAGCATCAAGTAGTGCAGTGTGCCCTGGATGGCGGGCTCCTTCCTGTCCCCCTCTCCTCTTCCTGTGGTCCCGACCTCCCACCATCACTGAGCTGTCACCCTGTTGGGAGGAGAGGAGGCAGAGAGAGGAGCTGGGCACAGTCCTCTTCCACAAGACAGACATTTTGGCCTGGATGACTCTTGGTTGTTGGGCACGGGGTGCTGTCCTGTGTGTTGTGGGAGCCGGTTAGCAGCACCCTCAGTCTCTGACCACTAGAGGCCTGAAGCACCCTCCTCCCCTAGTTGTAATCAAAACGTCTCCAGACTTTGCCAAACATCCCTTGGAAGCAATGCTGCCTGGGGTTAAGAACCCCTGATTAAGGGAAAGACAACAGAGGAAGAGGAGGCGGGGCCAGCCCAAACCTCGCCTCTTCTCTTCTGCTGAAGGAGTCAGCGCATGCTGGTGGTGAAGAGCATGGTCTCTGGAGCCCTTTGCCCTTGTTTACAACCTGTCTCCACCATGTACTAGCTGTGTGTGTCCATCACTGTGTGTGCATAAAATGACTTCATTTCTCTGTGCCTCAGTTTCTTCATCGAGAGATAGGAAAACCCTGGTAGCAGCCCCAGTGAGCTCTGTGCCAGTGGGTGGTGCTTGGTGGCACTGTGCCTCCTCCTAGGGAGGCTGTGCCTTGTGATCTTATAGTTGTGCCTGCAGATCAGGGTCCCCACCTTCACAATTTAGTCCTTGTCGCTCCGCCCCTACCACATCCCCTCTCACCAGCCTTCATCCCCCAGGTGAACCACTCACAGCTCAAGGAAGCAAGCACTAAGTTCTCTCTTGCAGCTGCAGCCTTGCCCTTGGGGTTCCCCCCTCGGCCAGGATTGTGGAGCCCCTTTCATCTCCTTCCTCACCCAGCCTCCCCCTACTCTGGTTTCAGGAGTCACTTCCTCCAGGACCTCCTCCTGCCCTCCCAAGACAGGGTTAATTGCCTCTCTTAGCTTGTACCCCTACTCCCTCATTCCCTCAACTAGCTCCTAGGTCAAGGGCTTGCAGGCATGTTTTTACTGGGGGGAATGATCTCAGTTTGGGGTGGTGGGGAGGAACTGGAAAGAATGGAACAGGAAAGGAGAAGCCATAAATGTGTCACTGAGCTGGTAACGGCTCTGAGCAGCCTTCTGAAAAGTGCCTGAGAATTTTGTGCCCTGATAGAACATAGGAGTGTGTCTCCAGTACCTTATGTGCCCCATTGGTGGGGTTGCCCCAGGGGGAGTGTGACCCCTCTTGTATGCGGGCCAGTGTGGCTGAGCAGCTCACAAGTCAGTGGCAGAGGCTCTGGGAAAAGCTCTGGATACAGGGGTCCGTGGAGCAGCTGAAATTTGGAGTTGTCAGGGAAGCCTCTGAGTGTTGCAGTAGTGGCCAAAACAGTCAGTGAGCCAAGGTGTGAGACAGGCCTGCAAACACATGACGTGTGTGCCTCTCTGTTTCCCCCGCTCCCCACCCCTCCCCTATCGTCTTAAATCAGCCCTCCACTCACCATCACGTGCTATGGTACTCCATTTGTCTGCCTCAGTCCTTAGGAGATGGTGACTCCTGCGAGCAGAATCGATTCTACTTTACTGTATACCCAGAGCTCAGAGAGTAGTTACAAGAAACTAGGTCTTTCAATAAAAGCTAGTTGACTAAGTGAATGGGTGAATGAACGAATGAATGAGTCAGAGGTAGGGATGTGATGCAGGCCCCTGAAGTGTCTATTGTGTGCCTGGGATCAGATATGAGCTTCACGGTCCATGCAAGACTTTTTACTAGGATCTCTCTAGTTGGACCTGGTAGATTGTTCCGGGTTCCTCACCCAGACTTTGGCTATCTGGTGTCACGAACACTCCGGCATTGTATGATGTTGGGGCCTGTCTGCTGTGTCATACCACTCTCTAATCAAAGCTGCCTGCATGCTCTGAGTCTGAGAGGGGCCAACAGACTGAGAGCTTTGGATACAAGCAGTGAAAAACAGCTCAGGCTAACCCAGCCAACAGCAGATTTGCTGGAGGGATTTCGAGGATTTGGAATCACCAGGAAAGGTGGAAATGGGTCAGAACTAAGAAAGGTGGGCTTTGTTTGGGTCAATACCTGCCCAATGAATGCATCAGTAGAGCCTTAGTTACTGGCCCATGAGACTCTAGATAGTAGAAGAGAACTAATTCCTCAAAAAGAAACTGGCAAAATTAAACTATATGACTCAGCAACTCCTCTCCTAGGTATACAACCAAGAGAAATGTAGGTATATACTCACAAAGAAGCTTGTACAACTGATCACAGCCATAGCAGCATAATTCACAATAGCCAAAATGTGGAAACAACCCAAATGAGAAGCTGATAAGCGGAAAAATAAAATGGGATATATCCAGGCCAAGGAATACTATTTGGCCATAAAAAGGAATGAAGTACTGATACATGTGACAATACGGCCAAACCTTGAGAATACGCTAAAAGAAGGAAGCCAAACACAAAATACCACAGGCTGTATGATTCCGTTCCTGTGAAAGTTCAGAGTAGGCAAATCTATAGAGAGAAAGTAGATTAGTAGTTTCCAAGGGCTAGAAGGAATGGTGGGAATGAAGGGGTCATAGCTAAAGGATTCAGTGTTTCCTTTTGGGGTGATGAAAAGTTTCTTAAATGGATTATAGTGATGTTGCTGCTGCTGCTCAGTTGCTTCAGTCGTGTCCGACTCTGTGCGACCCCATAGACAGCAACCTACCAGGCTCCCCCGTCCCTGGGATTCTCCAGGCAAGAACACTGGAGTGGGTTGCCATTTCCTTCTCCAATGCAGGAAAGTGAAAAGTGGAAGTGAAGTCACTCAGTCGTGTCCAACCCTCAGCGACCCCATGGACTGCAGCCTTCCAGGCTCCTCCATCCAT
>NW_011494601.1:3243927-3275805 GCF_000754665.1 Bison bison bison
CTAAATTCACAACATTTTCTATTAAATATATTTCACATCTATGAACAAACAATAGTGTTAACTACTTCATTTATCATGAATGTACCCAATCAGAAATCACTGTTTTTATGAGAAGTTGACAAGGATGAGACTTTGGGAAGTTTAAGTTCTGATGATGTTACTCCACTAGCAGGTATGTATACAATAAAATGGGTCTCTAATATTTTATTTAAGTCTGCTGCTGCTAAGTCACTTCAGTCTTGTCCGACTCTGTGTGACCCCATAGATGACAGCCCACCAGGCTCCCCCGTCCCTGGATTCTCCAGGCAAGAACACTGGAGTGGGCTACCATTTCCTTCTCCAATGCATGAAAGTGAAAAGTGAAAGTGAAGTCGCTCAGTCGTGTCCAACCCTCACGCGACCCCATGGACTGCAGCCTTCCAGGCTCCTCCATCCATGGGATTTTCCAGGCAAGAGTACTGGAGTGGGGTGCCACTGCCTTCTGTTACAGGCCTCTAAATATGCCAGAAATCATTGAGTTGTACACTTGAAGTGGGTAAATTATCTGGCTGGTGAATTGTACCTCAATCAAGCTGTTTAATAATGAATGGAGTCCGGGTCTCTTGTGTGACTATGACACTTGTGCTCATTCACAGCTCTGCTCACTTTTCGGCATGGTTTTTTATACTGAAATAAAAGGAAATCAGGATGGGACGGATCGCTAGATGCCAAAAGACCACAAATGGCATTTCGTTTTCCCTGGGGCCATTTATATGATGCACACATTTCTAGGTATTTATAAATAAGTATATCTAATGTGTTGGGCATGGGAGAAGACCCCAAGGCCCAGCTCTTCAATAAAGCCCTCCTTTGTCACAAGGTGCCAAAATGCAGGAGGAAGTCACAACTCTCTCCCTGGACAAAGGGGCTGAATGTCTTGATCATGAGTCATTAACCCGTCTGGTCCTCATGTGTAGGTTGCAGTGCTGGGCAGGGGCCAACTTCGGGGGACCAGTGCCATGTTGGCCTACGGGGAGGAATTGGATGTCTTGGTCAACAGGTCCAGGAAGGATGACGAGTGTGAGCTGACAGCTTGTTTGGGTCCTTGGTGGCTTTCAAGTGCAGCAGCCTCACAAAGGCTCCCCAGTTACCACACCCCGCCCCAGGGACCTCTGTTGTTTTACATTTTAGTTCAGTACTGTTAAGGATGGTGGTTGGTCAGTTTGTTCAAAGAAATACCCAAGGCCCAGAGCAACTCAGTGTCTTCTCTTAAAGCTGCCCCTGTGGGCATCCAAATTCAGATGACTTATTCCAGATAGGGAGTTAGCGGGCACTTTGCCATGCATGGGATGGCCCATGGCAGGGCTCATCAGCCCTCCCCTTGTCCTCCCTGAGGGTGGGGCAGCAGCCAAGGTTCTGGCATGGACTCCCAAGGTGTCTCTGGGGTTGGCTTTCTCCTCCTGCCCTCCTTGATTGATCTGAGTCAACCAGGCCAGCTGTGCACATGAAAGACTTCTATATGGATGGGGGCCTATGTGGGGAAACAAGAACTTATTTGGCAGTGACGTTGCCACCGAGGCAGGTAGCTCCCAGCTCGAGACTTGTGCCCTTGATGTCTTTTAGAGCTTGACCTTCCTGTCTGCAGAGCTGGGGATTCATCTGGCCGTGCGCCCAGAGTCTGGGAGTCAGCTCTGGGCTGACTTTATAACACACCTTTATTTCCTCTTTCACAGAGTGGGCACTTCCTTTGCCTTGGGCTTGGAGGGTCCCAACAGGTGGACTCTGGAAACTGGATAGTTTATTAGGCAGCCGGGCAGGGGTGGATGTGCACAGACACAGAGAAGGGAGATGGGTGGGCGGCAGCCAAACACAGCAGTGACGACCTGGGCGCTCCTGGTGAGAAAATGCCTCCGCTTTGTGTTGTCATCTGCTAATCTCCACAGAGGGTTGTTTACCATTCAGAATTTCACAGCCCTTGTGTAGGTAGGCTTGCAGGAGGCCTGTCAAAGGGGGAATGGGAGCGATGTAAGAAGAGAGAATGGCAAGCCACTTATGTTCTGTTAAAAATAACTGGAGGACTATACAGGGCTCGTTGTGAATTCTCAACCCAGTGTGTCCAGCAGAGGAAGCTGGAGAAAGCGGCCGAGGCAAACTGCACGCCTGTTATGTGTGCAGGCTGTTCTAGGTGCTTTGCAAACATAAACTCGTTTAATCCTTGTCACATGCCAGTGAGGAGACTGGCATTATCTTCATTCCATAAATGGTCCAGAGAGGTTAAGAAAGGTGTTTGAGAATCCTCTGCAATAGGTGATCTGTGGGGAGTAATCTGTACTAGGCGAAGGGACCAGAGTGAAGCTTGGGTGCAGCTGACCTCCGACCAGGCAATTCTGAAGCAGCTCAGGCTCTAGAACACAGAAGGGGCTGTATCTACTGCACGCTCTTTGTATACACGCCCCGGCCCGCCAGTTTACCTGTGGGACCCCTTCCTCCTCAGAAGACTCTGAAAGGAGGCTGCTACAGTCCCCACTTTATAGGTGAAAAGACAAAGGTTCAGAGAGGTGCCTGAGGCAGGTAGTCGGCGTTCTTTCCAAGGAATCCAGCCTCTGTTTGGTGCCACTTGTGTGAGCTGCTAAGTCTCATTTTCAGAAACCTTCTTTTCTCTCTCTCGTTTTCTTTTTCTTGTTCCAGGAAACCACTTGAAAGCTTTGCTGCCCTTGACGAAGAGTGTTCCAGGTCAGCTCACATTCTAGAAGCATCTGTGACTGAGGGTATTTTAAGAGCGAGTGAGCAGGCAGGGAAATTTGGAAGGCAGCCAGTTCCCTGATCTGTGTCTTCCAGGGGATGGCGGTGGCCAATAGAGAGGATGGAGGTTTTTCTTTTTTTTTCTATTTGCTTTCTTTAGAGGGAGCATCACTGCTTCTGCAAATACAGACTTGGGGTGAGAACAAGAAAAAAATTGACTAAAAAATTTCTCATATGTGGCTGTGTTCTACATTCTTGCTTCTCCAAGTGCCGTCTCCAAACCATCACCATCAAGGACACTCTTTAGAAACACCAGTTCCTACAAGACACCAAGACACCTACTAAGTCAGAATCTGTATTTTAACAAGGTCTCCCGGTGACAGAGAGAGGCAAATGCACTTTAATTGGAGAAACCCCAATCTCTGCCAGCTCAGCAAAGCCCACATCTGGAATTTGTCTTCACACCCTCCCAGAGATGTCATCATGGCACCTCCAAGAGGTTCTGTCCAACATCGAACTCGAATCCTCCCCCAAACCTGCTCCTCCTCTGTGTTCTCATTTCCAAGGCTCCACCTCCCACGGCCCAGGACCACACCCAAGCCTAGGAGACCTCACGCTCTAGACTCCTCTTGTGTTGGCGTCCTGTGTCTTTCCTCATTGTCACTCCCCATTCCTCAAACACCTAATCTAGGCTTGCTGACAGTTCTCGCGATGCCAGAGTGCTCTTCCCTGAGCCCAAATCTGAAGGTGTCATCCCCCGTGGTAAGCCCTCTCTGGCTTCCCACTGTTTACTGAACAAGGTTCGAGGCTCTCCGAACTGGTATGAGCTGCTCTTGCGCATGTCTCCAGCCTCGCTCTTCCTGTGAACCTACGTGCTCAGTAGAATCTGACTCCACGACGCTATGGGCTGCAGGCCACCAGGCTCTTCTGTCCGTGGGATTCTCTCTACCTACTCCTCCAAAATGATGGCAAATTGTTGTTCTTCTGTGTACAACATGCCCTCCGCCCCACCACCCCCAGCTGCTTTGCAGTGTTTCCTTTATTTTTGTCAGCAATTTGATTGTAATGTATTGTTGTTTGGTTTTGTTTGTATTTTCCTTGCCTAGGGTTTGCTGAGCTTTTTTCGGGGTCTGTGGGTTTATAAACTTCCTCAAATTTGGAAATGTTCGGCCAGTTTTTTTGCCAAATATAGTTTTGCCTCCCATCCTTCTATGGTTATGTTTGGCACTCTGATATCTCACAGCACACCAAGGTTCTGCTATTTTTGAATATCTGTGCTTCACCATGGATAAATTCATCTGCTAAGTCTTCAGGTTCACTGATCTCTCTCCCTACAGCATCTAATCTGTTGTCAATCTCATCTGGTGGAATATGCATTTCAGATATTGTATTTTCTTAACCTCTAGAAGTTCCATTTGCTCCTTCTTTATAACTTCTACTTCTCTCCTTTTTCTGTTCCTGTTTCCCTTTAAATGTTTGAACATGAGAATCATTTTAACATCCTTGTCTGCAAGTTTCACCACCTCTATTTCTCACCCCTTTTATTGACAGGCTTTTCCTTTTTCATAGGCTTTCTCTTCCTGCTTCTTGGCATCTGGTGAGTTTTAGTGAACAATGGACATGGTGAATTTTATGTTGTTGAGTGTCTGGATCTTGTCATCTTCCTTTAACGGGAGTTGGTTTTGGTCCTGGGGAGCGGCTAAGCTACTTACAGATTGTTTGATCATGTTCAGTCTATTTCTGAGATTTGCTAGGGCAGATCTAGAGTAGTCTTCACTGTAGGGATAGTTCAGCCTGAATAGTCAGATGTGACCCCTCTGAGATCCCACTGAAAGTCTATGTGACTGCTGAGGACTCATCATTCTTGTTGTCAGTGTTCAAACATCACCCCGCCCTGTGTAAATACTGGGAGTTATACAGCTTCCAATCCCCTATTCACTGTTTACACGATTTTGTGGAATTTCACGCTGTGCACTAAGGCCCCATACTTACTAAGGCCCATGGAGACTCTTCTTTGGATTTCTGGAGCTCTTTTACTCTGTTTCAGAAATATGTCCTGCAACTTCCAGCCATGCCAACCTTCCCAACCTTCCTTCTCCAACCCTGGAATTCAGCAAGACTGTGAGTCCTGTTGGACCTCGCCTCCCTGTGTTGTGGCCAGAACTTGCCTCTAGGCAGAAAGCTGAGGTGGTCACAGGTAGAAAGCTGAGAAGACTGTAGGACTCCCCTGATATATTCTCTCAGAGATCACAGTCCTGTGCTGCCTGTTGCCCCACGTTTGGGAAGAAATGTTTCGTGTATTTGCTCCATTTTTCTACTTGTGCAGAGCAGGAAGGTATGTCCAGTCCATAATATTTCATCCTGTCTCAATTTTAAGATTTTGATGATATTCCCTCTGGCTAGAGAACCTTCCTATGGGACTGTTCCATCCTGCTCCCCAGCAACTTCAAATATGCTATATCACAGGAGGTCTCTTTTCCTGGACAAGTCCCATTTAAGGTGGGTTATGCCCAACCTGAGCTAGAATCTGATTCCCAGCACTTCCTGCAGTGCCAGGAATGGTTACAGCAGCAGTCACTCACAATTGGGGTGGCATGTTGCAACAGACAAAGCACTTTCCTTTTTCTAAAATTATCTTTGCAAAATCCTGGCAAGGCCAACAAGACACAGTGGCTCAGAGACGTGCAGGGCCTGGTCACACAAGCAGCATGTTGCCTGACTCCAGAGCCCACACTTTGGGATTTGCCAGCAGCACCTAAACGCCCTTCATTCCAGTCCTCTGTCCCAACCGAAGACGCTGGCAATGTCTTCTCTTGGTTTGCAGCTGCACAGACAGCACTCCACCTGCCGAATCCATAAGCTTCTATTTGTTGTGACATTGCAGCTATTTCGGAACAAACAATTCTGCTCTCACAGCAGCACTGTTATGACTCCGGCTAGGGAAGGAGCAGTGGGAACCCAGGGGTCACTAGGGAAGAAAGCCGGGTGGCAGGTGAGCCTGTTAAGAGCGGTGATAAAGCCTCCTGCAGACTAGATGGTGAGGGGGAGCTGCCCTCAGATGGGTGCTGATTCAGGTCTCAGCCAAGTGGACGTGAGGTTCTGGCACTGCCCTGGAATATGTAGAAAGGGTCAGAGCGAGGGCTAGATGGTGCATAGCCCTAAGAAGAGGGATTTTTGAACATAGAGGAAACATTTTACTTATCAAGCACCCATTCCATAGCTGTTCAAAGAACGATTGGTGGAGAAGTTTTTGACATTATGAATATAATATATGATTGGGCTTCCCTGGTAGCTCAGATGGTAAAGAATCTACTTGCAATGCAGGAGACCCAAGTTTGATCCCTAGGTTGGGATGATCTCCTAGAGAAGAGAATGGCTACTCACTCCAGTGTTCTTGCCTGGAGAATTCCATGGAGAGAGGAGTCTGGCAGGCTGCAAGTCCATGGGGTCTCAGAGAGTCAAACACCAGTGAGCGAATTTCACTTTCACATGTGCTTAATTAGAGGAGAAAGTAGAAGTCACCCAAGAACAAAACAAATGCATTGTCTTTGATGATGTCACTCAGAGACAACGACTCACCAGTTTGCTTTCTGTCCTTTCAGAAACTTTTAGAAACAGAAATGTTGGAATATAATTTACGTGAAACAGAAGCCATTCATTATAAGTGTATGGTTTGATGAGCTTCAGGAATTTTTTACAACTGGGAATGTGTTACTACACTCAAGAACACTTCCATCACCCCCCAGAATCTATCGTCCATTTGCTGTCAGCCTCTGCTCTCACCCCCAGCCCCAGGCAAATGCTGATCTGCCTTCAGTCTCTTTTCTAGAAATTTCATATACATGGCATCCTGTGACATATACTCTATAGTATGTGGTATCTGATGTCTTTCACTTAGCATAACACTTCTGAGGCCCCCTGTGTCGTCAACGTGTGTCGGGCACTCATTCTTTTTCTATCGTTTACAGTATTCTCTGTCTGAACGTGTTAGTGTTTATCCCTTGGCTGGTTGATGGGCTTTTAAGTTGTTTCCAGTTTTGAGCCATTGTAAGTCACATTGCTGTGAACAGTCTTGTACAAGTCTTTGTTTGGACATATGTTTCCATTTCATTTAGGAAGATATTCAGGAGTAGAATTGTTGGTCTGTGTGGTAGGTGTCTGACTTGATTAGGAAACCATCAAACTGTACCATTTTATATTCTGACAATCTAAGACGCTTCCAGTTTCTCTATGTTCTTTTCAACATTTGGCATTGCCAGTCTTTTTGATTAGAGTCATTCTAGTAGATGTGGAGTGATATCTCAGGCATGGGTGTGTGCTCAGTTACTAAGACTCTTTGTGGCCCCATGGACTGTAGCCTGCCAGTCTCCTCTGTCCCTGGGATTTTCCAGGCAAGCATACTGGAGTGGGTTGCCATTTCCTTCTCCAAAATATGATATCTCACTTTGATTTTAAGATGCATTTCCTTAATACTAATGGTGGTGGGTGAGCCTGTTTTTTCGTGTACTTATTGGGTATTTGTGTATCTTCTTTGGTGAGAGGTCTGTTCAAATATTTTACCTTTTTTTTTTTTTAAACAGTGTTGTTTAGCTTCTTATTGAGCTGTAAGAGTTAAAAAAAAGAAATATAGATATATAGATATATCCTGGAGAAGGGAAAGGCTACCCACCCCAGTATCCTGGCTTGGAGAATTCCATGGACTGTATAGTCCGTGGGGTCACAAAGAGTCGGACACGATTGAACAACTTTCACTATATATATTCATACCGTATATACATCCCTATCAGATGCAGGACTTGCGATCCATCTGTAGTTCATCTTTTCATTATCTCAATGCTGTTTTCTAAATAGGTTTTTATTTCTCTTTTTTGGTTTGTTTTGATGAAATTCAATTTAGTAATTTTTATTTTCAGAATTTTTATGTAAGTGTATTTTAACAAGATAGTAAAGGTGCAATTATGTTTTATTATTTTTAACTTGATAAACTGTGTTGATTGATTTTTAAAGTTACCATACCCAGATTATATCTACATAATCATGGTGCATTATCCGTTTAATATATTTCTGAAATTTGATATACACATGTAAATTCACTGGTAATAGTATTTTGTAGATTTGGGATTTTTTTTGTATATTATCTTTGTCAAACAAGGTTATTAGGAGTATTCTAGCTTGTAAGGTGAACTGAGTATTGCTTTATCTTTATTTTTAGCATTCTAAAACACTTTATATATCTTGGTAATGACTTATTCCTTGAATTTTTGAGAAAAAAAAAAAAAAACAGCTTGTGAATTTAGTCTGTTACTTTTATTATGTAGTTGCAACCTGGTTAGAAATATAATTCATTGACTTCTGTTCACTTTTTCCAAGGGTTTTGCTCTGAGGAAATTTTCATTTTTAAAGTTAATTTTATATTTTCACAGAAAAGCATGCATTTGATTGTGACTTCAACATATTTCACACACTTGGTAAATATGTCCTCATATTTGTTTTATAGTGCTGTCCATGCAATACCAAGGGTCCCATTGCTTTCCCCAATCCTAATTATGAGTATTATTTTGTCTCTTTTACTTTTCTTAACTAGACTGACTAGTTGTTTCCCTATGTTGTTGGTTTCCATGTTTTCCATGACTTTTCTTAACTAGACTGACTAGTTGTTTCCCTGTGTTGTTGGTTTCCATGTTTTCCATGCCCCTTGGCCCCTCCTCGGATTTTGACCAATCTCATTTGATTTCTGAGATGGGGCAGTTGATAGATTTTTTTTTACACCAATTTCTGGAAGTCACAGCCATCCTTTTAAGGAGTTGTCCTTCTATAGGTGAAGATACTGAGGTTCAGAGAATTCACAAGGTATATAATAGAGCTGGGATTGGATACAAAGCCAGTCCTTCTTCCCGAGATCACGTCTCATTCCTGACAAGTGCTAAGGGGTGAGACAGCCAACCTCTTCCGACAGACACACAGGCCATCAGTAAACTGCCACCAGTAGGGTGCACAGGGCAATGCCCTCGCCCTCCCCACGCGTGGTCTCTGTGACCATTCCAGCCCCTCCCTGTGAGGCTGCAGGGCCAGAGCTGCTAAGTCCGCTAGCTACACATTTGCATGTTGAGCCCCAGAAGCGTCAGTCCGAGTCTCTTCCCTTGCTGTCAAAGAGATGAATGGGTGTGATATGGATGTGTGCTGGGGTGTGTATATGAGAGCAAGGCAGAAGGCCAAGCATATGTTGTTCCCCATCAGCACTGCCCAGAGAAAAGAGGCTGACCAAATATTTGGCAAGATCCAGTATTACACTATTTGGAAAGATGTTCTTTCAAAGGAGGAGAGAGGGGTGTGGTACGAAGGCCTGCCATAGCCTGTGGCCATCTACCCCTCTTTCCCAAGCCTTCTCCCAACAACTCACACCAAGACTCCAGGCACAACTGGAAATCTACTAATCACTACAATGTTTCCCAAGTTTTTAGACACTCAGCTAATATACAAGCAGCCTGGTTGCAGGACTCTTTCCCCAGTTGTGAATTAATAAGTAGTACTCAAACTTCTAAATGAGGCAGGAGGATACCTTGCAATGCTTCTGTGATTTCCTACAGAAAGACTGCTCTGAATATTTTTTTCATAAAGGTCTTTGCACATGAGACCGTATACGTGTTAAGAGGCGAATGCGTTAGGAGCCTGGACTCAGCTGGAGCCTATGGAGGATTTCCTTGGTTTCTGAGCATAATGTTCCCATCTCCTGATTTCTCTGAACAGAAAATGGAAGAGAGAATGAGGGAAAATCCTATTTATTTGTATTCATGAACTTGGCTGTAATCAATTATGCCATATAGGATGTCATACAATACTGCTTGTTTAAAAAGCCTATTTTTCAAATTAAAACAAAACAAAACAAAAAACTCTCTGCTACAGCCTGAGAATCCCAAAGCTCCAATGCCCTCTCCTCCATGAAGCCATCCCAGATCCCCCAGGTGGACATAGTACTCTCTCCTCAGACCTCCTGGGGCTGCTTGATTTTACCTTCTGTTGGCTCTTCTTGGCACCTGCCTCATGTTCAGTTATTCTTTCATTCAGTATTTATTGAGATGCAACTGTGCCACGTGATCAAAGACATCTTCACATATTGAGGTATGAGAACGTCATTCTGGCTTATATATGTGCTAATGTGAATTTTATACTAACTAAAACAGCCTCTTTGTGGCATATCAAACATACATTGAACATCTGCTTTAACAGTTTTAAAAACAGGTACAGTGACCAGAAGTAAAGAATGTCCATGTTGAAAATAAAGATTAAATGCTTCCCTTCCTGAGACACCAGTTCTGGTCCTCCTCTGATGATGAGACTCCCTTCCCAGGTGCCCAGGCCACACTGACTTGCTGGGGAAGTGCTCATCTGTTTTTATTGAAGCCTTGAAGGAATGCATCCTTGACTTGTTTTATGTTCTTTGTTCTGACAGGACATAAAACTGTCCTGAAAACCCTGCTTCTCTGGAGCAGTTCTTCAGAGTTATTTTCCAGGCTATAGTCCTCAGTTTTGTGCAAGTAAAGCTACTTTCTATTCTTAGTATGGACTGTTTATGGATTGTTTTCATCGACAGACATGGTAGGCCACCATGATACATGAATCAGATGTGCTGTGAGTTCCTCAGGGAACTTGCAGCCTGGTGATAGAGACAGAGCATGAATAAGAATCTTACAAATTGTGATGGGTGCTCTGAAGGACAGAAGTCAAATAGGAGCTTGTTTAGATGAGAGGATCAGAGGATGAAAAGAGCCAGACATGTGCACAGCTATAGGAGAGGACACAGGGCAGACTGTCCAGGAGACAGGCACCCAGCTGTCACTGTGGCTGAAGCTCAGTGAAAGAGAGAGGGATGAACTGATGAACAGAGGATTATGCTCCCCACAGGTCTTATTCATCCCTTGTCACAACCCTGTCACCACAGAGACCTTATTGGGTGTCTTCCTCCAACTCAAGAGCAGAAGCTCCTTTAGCACAAGAACTGGATCTGAGTCATCTCCAGGATCCTTATCCTCAGCACTGGGTCTGGCTCTGAATCAGACCACGATTAACAAACGAGCAGAGTTGGGGTGAACATCTTCCTTGATGAAATAATAGATACAGGAATTATATGCCCACCAGAGTAGGGACTATTTCAAGCGCAGCCAGAACCAGCCAGGAAAACCTACCCTTTCCCTGAGCCTCATCTATAGACTCCTCATCTATCACAAGAGCAGCTCTGTTTGCCCATCTGCATCCCAGGATCCTTTGTAAGTGCACAGTTCAGTGAGAACATGTGTGGAAAGCACTGTTGAGCCCCAGAGACACACTGGATCAACAGAGGATGGTCCGTGACCCCCATTCATGTTCTAGAGAGAAGTTCCTAAACCAGCTTACCCCTCCCTCATCCCACTTAGCCTCGGCGCCAGGCTCCCTAGAGACTATAGACCAGCAGTGCCTCATCTTTTCTGTCTTTCCCAGGAGTGGTGGGGGGATGCCTGCTCAGAGGCGACCAGATAGGAAATGTCCATAACATGAGAAGCCAGCCTGCAATGTGTGTTGGGGAAATGCATAATTGATGGGCAGTCCATCAGGGAACTTCTCAGAAGACCAAATTGTAATCAGCAGTGGCACTTGGTCATGACAGAAACTCCTTTCACATCCTGGTGCCATCATAAACATGGCGAGCAAGTCCCCCTGGTCCTTAAGAAGCATCCTGACTTCAGTAGGTCGCCTTGGGTCGCTGCAGCTGCCTACACTCTGGCTGCTGGATTTGCAGTAGGCGTTGGGCTGCAACCATGGCTCTGATGTCCTTGGAGAGTAGACCAGTGAGCGCTCGGTCCTTTCCGCACTTGGGCAGGTTAAGAGGGGGAGCCATTTCTCCCACGGCAAGAGCAGGAGAGGGCGTGCACTCCAAAATGTGAAAATGTGACACGGCTCCTGCCACAATGAATTATTCACACGCCACGATGAATTAATAACCTGAGCTTGGAATTCATTTTATTGGGTTTCCAAAAAGGTGAGTATTTCAGAGGCAGGAGGGAGGTGGCCTATACCGCTCGCCCTCCCCCCAACCTAAATCATTGTGGGCGGGGGTGGGGGGGCACAGAGACTCACCCACACCAAGTCACCCAGAAATTCCATTTTTTACTGTGTTGGCAGGTGACTCGTGGGCTCTACCTGTAATTTCTTTTTGACCTTAATAAGAAATTACAATATCCCTAATTGCCCCAGAATCTTCCCCTGTGGCAGACGTAAAAATTTCAAATTAAATGACTTTTGCTCTTCCCTGAGGTTGGCGAAGACAGCCTTGTAGACACAAATCCCTTTACACTTGGACACGGAGCAAGGAATTAAGATGGATGGCGCCAGCCCTCTTTGCCTGCTGCACACCTGCCGGCCTCGCTCCCGGCCCTTCACCACCTCCCTCCTGGCTGGTTTCTTGACAAGTTCATTGCTGTTCACCAGAAAGCGATCAGCAGAGTCTTGCTTCTGGAGAAGTTAAGCGCAGGCCAGCAATCCCTCAGGGGTTCAGCGGATGAAAGGCTGCGAAAGAGGGTTTGGAAGCGCTTCACAGAGGGGCCCACATCTCCACATACGTCAAGAGAGCTATTGTTTGGGGGAAACTAAGCTGTATTGGAGACTTTGGGAATTTCAGGGAGGTTTTGCAAGAATTCAAAGAAGCAAGTGGGAACCCAAAGACACAACCCACACTTACTGAATGCGTACTATGTGGTCAGTTTCCTGTCAGGCTTTCTCAAGCCATTGTCTTGCGGAATCCCCAGAGCACCAGTGGACTCGTTATTGCTATTGACCCACAGAGGTTAAATAATTCTCCCAAAGTCACTGAATGGGTGGGAGGGCCAAGCCTGCAGGGACCTAATATCCAATTTTCATTTCTGTGCATGCATGCCAATCCAGGTTTGTACTGGGGAAAAGAAAGCAGGCACACACAGGCACAGGGTTCCAATGACCGCAGCAGAGAACAAAGAACAGCGAGGCCAGGAGCCCTGGACTGGCCCCCTAGTGCCATCAGCAGCTCCCAGGGGCACTTTGGAAACATCCCTTTGATGCTCTGTACTTTGTTCTCCTTGGGCTTCCCTGGTGGCTCGGATAGTAAAGAATCTTCCTGCAAATGTAGGAGACCTGGATTCAATCCCTGGATTGGAAAGATCCCCTGAAGGAGGGCATGGCAACCCACTTCAGTATTCTTGCCTGGAGAATCCCATGGACAGAGGAGCCTGGCGGGCTACAGTCCACGGGGTCACAAAGAGTCAGACTCGACTGAGCAACTAAGCATGTCTTACTCTCCTCACTGGTGAGAAGCAGGTTTGAAGTCCAAGATCCCTCAGGCCCAGTTCTTCAAGCCTCTCCTCTTGCAGGTCCACGGATGAGGACAGTATGACTCAAGCAAGAAGCAGGGCCACAGAATTTTCTGGTCAATCTGGCCCAACCAGTTGCAAGGGCCTTGAAGCTCCTTGACAACATGCTCAGGGACTCTGGGCCTGGCTGTCAAATCCTCCAAGATAGAAATGAATGGGGCCCAAGGCTGTTTATGCTACCTTTAGAGAGGGCTGAGCAAAGTCTCCCACCTGCCAGTCTGAAGTACTGTCAAGATTCAATACCTGTTTATTGAGCAGACGGAGTATTTTTAGCAAAACTCCCCCAAGTGCTTTCTATATGTTGTCATTACATCCTTCATCTTCCTTGAATTCCTTCCACCCAGGGTCACCAGGATACTCTGTGACAGCCAGGCACTTGACCATCTCTGTCTCAGGGGGTGGTGGGGTGATTCAGGGCAAGTCTTGACTACATTTGATGGCCAAAACCTTATTTCTGGCAGTAAGAAGTTAGAAGAAGGGTCGAGTGTCTGGTAGAATAAAGAGTATGCACTATCGTGTCCAGTGGGCTTGCTTTGAAATGTTTCAGACACTTACTAGCCGTGTGATTCCAGACAAAACCTCTCCATCCATGTATCTTGGTTTTATTCTCTGAATCAAGAGATGTAGAAATACAGCCTTTTGAAATCAAAGCACAAGAAATGAAGGGTTTGTGTGCTTTCAGGCATGCTAACGGCACTGTGGTCTCTAGTGGATCTGGACCTGAGAGGGCAAGGTGAGTGGCCAGCAGGAGAGGAGTGGCTGGAAGTTCAGCTGCATCTCTGCCCCCCAGGGCGGAATGTGAGGCAGCCTTTCCAGAAAGCATGTACCAGTGATAAAACCATGTACGGGTGGTTAAGGATCTGCTTGCCGATGCAGGGCACACAGGTACGATCCCTGGTCTGGGAACTAAGATCCCACATGCCACCGGGCAACTAAGCCTGCATGCTACAACTATGAGCCTGTGCCCTCGAGCCCGTGCTCCACAACAAGAGAAGGCACCGCGATGAGAAGCCCGTGCACCCCGACCAGAAAAAAGGAAAGCCCGGGCAGCAGCAGGGACCCAGGGCAGCCATAAAAAAATAAATAACATATTTTAAAAAATCGTGTACCAGTCTACTGGAAGGGACTTCAAATGTAGAGAAGCATGTGGAATATGATCCCAGTTGTAAAGTCAAGAGTAACAGAATGAATATTTATATATAATTATGTGAGCTGGTTCCCCTGGTGGCTCAGACGGTAAAGGACCCACCTGCCAATGCAGGAAACCCGGGTTCCATCCCTGAGTTGGGAAGATCCCCTGGAGAAGGGAATGGCAACCCACTTCAGTATTCTTGCCTGGAGAATCCCATGGGCAGAGGAGTTCAGGGAGTGATAAAGAGTGGGACAAAACTGGGCTACTAACACTTTCATTTTCATATGAACATTGAGGAGGACGAGGGGACACACTTCAGATAATTAACACTGGCTGCCTGAGGTTGGGAGAGATGGAGTGAAAGGTGAAGTTAGGAAGAGGAGAGAAAGAGAGGAATGGGAAAGAAAACGGTAAGTCAAAGGGAGAAAAGTGAATGAAGGTGTCCATAAACTACAGAGCTTGTCTGCTAGGATATCTGCCTGCATATATGCACAGAGCAATGGATGGAAACATTTTCAATAAAATGTGACTCTCCTCAACAGGGTGCTGATGCTGTCTAGAGGGTTGTCCTGGGAGTCAGAAGATGCTATTACGTGTCAAGATGAGGGAACTGCCTGAAGCTCCATCTCAAGAGGAGCTCCAAGTTCTGACAGTCTGCCAACACCCAGGCCAGTGTTTTTCCTTCATCCCACATCCGCCTCACCAAGTCATCATGAACCAGACATATTCCGGTGATTGACTTGTTGAACGTGGGACTCCGATTCTTAGTCATTCTCTCAGACTAAGAGTGTGAATCAAAACAGATGACAATCCTCTCACTTTAGGTGGGAGAGTTTCGCCCGGTCAGCCACGAACGAGTACTGTAATCATGATGTCAAAACAGCAACCACATTGCAGTTTAAAAATAACTGGAAATGCCCACTTGAACTAAGAACTACATGACAAGCATGAGGCTAACGGGTGGGACCAGTAGATGATTTTTGACATGAACCCATGTTCAGACACAGGAACTCAACGTCCCTGAGAGCCGTGCTCTGGGTGCATGGTCTGTGCAAAGCATTTTGCAAGCATTCTTTGAATTAACATTGCCAAACCCCCCCCATAAATTTCCCCTTCTACTGATCAAGAAACTGAGGCTCAGTGTGGTTAGGCAACTTGCTCAAGGTTTCATAGCTGGTGTATGGTAGGACCGGAATTAAAATCCAGAGCAGCTTGACTCCAGAACGCACACTTTAAACCCTCCAATACAAGGATATGACTCCAAATTGGGAGATTTTTCAGGTTTTAGTCATCTTGATTGCTATGTGTGTCCATGGTGATCTAGGACAGCTTTTCAAGCTGCCAGTGGTAGCTTAATTATGGTGTGCTCTTGATATTGTTGGAATGTGACATTAATCAGTGTACTCGTCTGCAGTGGGATATGACTCGCAGGTGTAATTTATGTGTCCTTTGGTGTGTTATTAATGTGTGCTCTCAATGGAGGTTTAATTTTGGAAGTGCTTTTCCATATCATTGTGCAGACAAGAGATAATTGGAGAAGCAGGAAAGGAAGGCGACCTGCTGCTCTCTCAAAGGTCACCAGTGACCACCAAGACGCCCTCTTCTGCTTCTTCTCCACTTTGCTTCCTCCTCCACAGGATGGTTGTCCCCTTCCAGTCCGGGTCCTCCTATCGTTATGGAGATCCAGGTGTGTAGAGGTGGAGATCTTGGTAGAGTCATTATTTCCCATGGCTCAGTCAATTCCAAAGCCTTCTTCCCCAAACTCCTCTAAGCTGACGTACAGCATCTGCTGAGGTGTCTCTTATGCTGGGGAACTCCTTCCTAACAATACCGTATTTTCAACTTTGGGCAGCTGTGCTGTTTTTCCCTCATTCAATGTAGGGAAGGACTTAATATACAGAGGGTCTCTGCTTATTGCTGCTAATTCCAACCTTTAAACAGCAGACATCATGTCTAGTCTCTTTCAGTTGGCAACCCCTTAAGGAGTTGAACATGGGGAATATTCACCCTCTGAATTTTTTTCAGGCTGAATATTTATACTCCCTTATACTCTTATGCTTCCTTGGTAGCTCAGATGGTAAAGAATCCATCTGCAATGCGGGAGACCTGGGTTCAATCCCTGGGTTGGGAAGATCCCCTGGAGGAGGGCATGGCAAACCACCCAAGTATTCTTGCCTAAAGAAGCCCCACGAACAGAGAAGCCTTGTGGGGTCCGTGGGGTCACAAAGAGTTGGACACGGCTGAGCGACTAAGCACAACACAACATACTCATGATGAGGCTTGAACATGATCAAGTTTATCTGTTTTCATCCTCAATCTCAGTGCTGAGAACTGAATATAAGACTCAGGTGAGGCCTGACTAGAAAAGCCTGGAATTTGAGATTTTGACCTTCTTTGTTCTACACACTCTACTCCTATTAATGCAACCCTAAATTGCTCTCTCCAGTGAGAGCTAGAGCACAATAGGGATCCCTAGGGAGTGGCTGAAGCTCACTCAGGCTGCTTTCACAGAGCTCTCTCACCCTGTGCTGACACAGTAGAGCTTCTTGGGGGAAGCTTACTTGGCCCATATGTTTTTTGCCTTGTAAGTTGCACTGCACCACCATAACCCACTGAGAGCTCTTTGGATAGGAATTCTCCCATCTAACTCGTTTGTCATCCCCTCCCAGTTCAGTGGCATCTACAGATTTGATAAGGATCTTCCTATGCCTTCATTCAAGTATTCACAAATTTGTTTTAGCAGGAGAGAGTCAAGGACAAAAACCTTATCTCAGGGCCCTGGAGAGCTCCTGAAGTGACAAGCTGAACAGGAATGAATTAATCAGCAAGCCCTAGGCACGGTTCTTGAAGTGGTTACAAGTCCACCTTTCTAACTGTATTATTACATTAGCTAGAGTTTTTCATGTTACTTAAAAGGATATCATAAAAACTTTATTACACACCATGTGGAAATTCAAATACACTGTGCAGATTGCATTTCCCTGATCTAACCATCTAATAATTACAAACACCCTCAGAAAAAAAAAGGAAGGAAGGGAGGGAGGGAGAAAAGAAAAGCAGAGTGCTTCAAAAGGATTCATTATTAAATGATTACCCTGATTTTAGGAATCAAATCAATGTTAGTTCCCAGACTATCTTTTCTTGAAAACCATCCCTGTTGCTGCTAGATGACTGGGCAGAAACAACATCTGGTCTGGGCCTTTGAATGTTGCCCTCATCTTATTTTTGAAAACTGAAATAGCCTTGCCCATCTTCATTCATCTTTCGAACTTTGTCAAGGGCCTGCTCTCTATCCAGCACTGAGCTAGCTCCCGGGGGTCAGAGTATGGGAAATTCATGGGCCTGCATCGAGACAATCAGCATCTTCACTTCTTCCTTATTCCTCGACTCCTTCTATATCTCCAGCCAAGGATGAGTGACCTCATGTTCAAGTTCTCTTTTGCCCAATGGCCAGGGGTTCTTGAATTAAAAACTGTCAGGTAGGTTCTTCTCTCTCCAGAACCCTCAGCTCTCCCTTTCAGTCCAAAGGACATTATCTTTTCTGAGCTGGAAAGGCATGGTGCATTTCCATCATCACAGCTGTGTTATCTTATTGGGCCTGAGCAGCAGGTTAATTTCTTCCTCATCCTTCTTGCTCTGAGTATAAACTTAAATGCTCATTTCCCCAAGATCTCAGTCTCCTCTGGGCTGTGGCCCTTCTGACACTAGTGTATTAGGACTATTTTATTTGCAGTGATCACAAACCAAATGCAAACCAGCTAAAGCGAAACAAGTGATACATCAGCTCACATAATTGAAAAGTCTGAGGATGAGCCATGTTTCAGGAAGGGTCCTGTTCAGGGCTGCAGACAACATCATCAGCCAATCACTCTCTCTGTCGCTCAGTTCTCCTTGGCTTCATTCTCAAAGGACATGTTTGGCCTCCCAGAAGCTCTAGGTTTTATCTTCACTGCCGCAGAGCAGAAAAAGAAAAGTATTTCTCATACTGTAGTTAAAAGCACTGGATGCGCAGTGATTGGACCTTGGCTTGAGTCACATGCCTACCCTGACCAATCGCCATGGTAAGATGATGCTGTGCTCTGATTGGTCACAGGTCCACTGTGGAGCTGGGGTTAGAGACAGTTCCATCTGCTGCTTGAACTGGGTCTAGGCAGGTCCTCAGAGGAAAGTTTGGGTACTGTCGTTGACAGAAAGGGGAATAAATGTTGAATTATTATTATTTTTTAAAGAATGCCTAGAAGAGTTCTTCCATGTTCATAAGGTACTTGGCACAGAGTACCTGCACAGTACATTTTAAAAAATGACTTTAAAAACTGTGGCATCCACTATAGTCTTGCATGTTCATCTTTTTCTGATGTCCTTACCAATGGTAAGCTGATCCTTGTAGTTGTCTACATAGCAACCATTCTCCCTTTCTCCCTTGTGAGTCAAACTTGATCTGGCTAAGGAATCCATCCTTAAGGGAAGATAATGTTTGAGACAATCCCTGACTGATCTAGACTAATTAGTCTCAAACTACGTAAATGCCAGCTCTCTATTAGTTTATGACAATCATTCAAATATCATGACCAGATACACCAGATTGATTAATGTTTGCTTCAGTGATCTTGTTTCTAGGAGAAAATCCAGCATAGGATGTAAGGTACTCATAGAACTTGACCTACAGCTCTTAAAGTTGCCTGACACAGCCAGTTGGACCCAAATTCAACAAGAAGTTATGTGCATCCAAACTTGTGCTGGGCAATCTCCACGTGTGCTGGGAGGAGAGGGTGACAGTGTTCTTTGTCCTTATGCCTGGAGTGGTCACCCAGCCTCGATGTCATGCCTGTCTTACTTCTTACACCTACTCTGGCCTCGTTCCCACTGTGTGATGCTTAGTCGCTGGTGTATGTGTCCTCAGCCAAGTGTGGGAGTGCCTTGAGCCTAGTCCAGGGTCTGGCACAAAGTGGGGGCAAAGCGGGTGGTCTCCCTCCTTCTCTGGGGAGCTCTGTGTCTCTTTGAGGGAGACTCCACTGAACCACAAGATGACCCAGTGAGCTTTAAGTGGTGTGGTGCTGACGACAGCCTGGGCCCCAAGGCCCATCAATCCTGTCATCATGCTCAGTGAAAGACGGAGGAGGCCTGGGTGGTCAGAGGAGTCAAATAGCCACAGGATGAATGGATTTATAGAGAAGGAGGGGATGGGAGGACAGTCAGGGAGAGAGGACAGCCCTGGAGTAGGAGGGAGGGGACCGACCCCAGGGACATTGAGGGCCTCAGCCCTCTGCATCTGGTGAGGCTCTCCCAGGCTCTGTCCCAGCCCCTGGGTATTCAGGGCAGCTGAGCCTGTGACTCCACTGATGGAGGGTGGGGTCCAAGTCCTAGTTAAAATCTCCATGGGAATTTGTTTACTGGCTTCAAGTCCTGGCTCTGCTGTCCACGAGGTGAGTAGCCTAGGGCAGAGGTTTTGCCATATTTGGTTATCAGTTTCCTTGTGATTTTGTCCTTCATCACTTGGTAGCAGTTAGTTACTGGGCATATTGACTCTTCATCCTACAGATATGGAGAGGGAAGAAGGGACATAGAAGGCAGAAATACTAGAACTGAGGTTCTTCTCCTGGCAGATCATAGCAGTATACTCACCTGAGCTTTTCCATAATCCTTTGTATCCTATCTTTTGCCTTATTTCAATCTCTAATACTCAAAGGAAGTGAAAGTGTTAGCCGCTCAATCTTGTCTGACTCTTTGAAATCCCATGGACTGTAGAACACCAGGCTCCTCTGTCCATGGGATTTCCCTGGCAAGAATACTGGAGTGGGTTGCCATTTCCTTCTCCAGGGAATCTTCTTGACCCAGGGATCAAACCCAGGTCTCCTGCATTGCAGGCAGATTCTTTTACCATCTGAGCCACCAGGGAATCTCATGGGTTATCAAAAATGCCAGAAGCTAGCAGTGCCAGAAAAACCAAGGAAAGGAAACTGAAAAACTGGCTATTTCTTCTTTCTTGTTAACTCAACAATCTCCTGATCTGCTGTCTGTGTTTTTGGAAGAGGGATCATAGAGGCCAATGCATGCATCAGCGATCCTGATGTTTCTATCAAATGAATCACTTGAAACGGGATCTTCAGTTTACTTGAGCAGAACCATGTCAGGGCTGCTCAAAATGAAAGGTGTCCAGGCCCTGCATTTGGAAGTGGACAAGTTTTCATCACAGCAAAGGTAGAAAGCTTGCATTAGAGCCTGGCGCTTCCTAAAGCCTTGAGCTTTCAGCTTGGTTGGAATCGACTTTCTTTAAAAACAAAAGAAACCTACGTATACCAAGGTTAGTAAGGAATGAATGAAGCCCAGGCCAGCTTCCATGGTGGTAAAGTAACACCACCCACAAGCCACAAAACCCCAGTCCGAGGGAAAAATGAGGCTGACTCTTTGCCCATTGTGTCTTTTATTCGCTCCTTTCCTCCCTCCTTTCTTTCTCACACACCAGGGTGGTTAAAGACACGGTGTCATTTGTACAGATCAGGCTCTCTTCTTGTAAGTTTCCAGTTAAACATTCTTTTGTAGCTGACACCTATTAATAATTTAAAATGCCTGCTCTTTTGAACAATGATCAAAATTAAGCTATCACCCACAGGGGGATATTTACATACAGTTAGTCGGCAGCTGTTTAACAGCCTTTTCCACTCAAGATTTCTCGCGACCCTCACATATCATTTGCAAGCAGAAGAATATTTGGTTACTGTACGATTTTTTTTCTTTCTTGTATTGACAAATGGCCACTGGGAATCACTTAGGAAGTAAATAAGGTAATTCTTTGTGATTTCTGCTGGCTGCTGAAGTTGCAGGAGAAGGGCAATTACTTTTAGATCCCTCTACATGCAATTTACTAATAAGCTACAGAATGCAGAAACATGTAATTAGTAATTACCATAGTATGTAGCAGTGCAGTGCTTACCCAGTCAGTCTGTGGGCCTATAATCTAGTGGCAGAAAATGAATTGAGCTTGGTTCACCCAAGCAAGCCCCGGCATATTTAGAGAGAGTTGTGATGATAGACTTAATGGCTGTTTATAGAGACTGTGGAGACACAGAAAACATTGTTACATCCAGCCTCTTACCTGACCCCATGGTGAGGCTGATGTGCAGTAGTCTCCTTGCCTCCACTTTTAATAACAAGCCAGATTCAAACAATGATGAGGACCTGTCTAAAATCACAGGCTAATGAGCAGTGGACCCAGGCCCGAATCCTAAACTTCAGGCTTCAGGCTCATCCCTGTGAGCCACCAGGGCATTCCTAGTCACACTACTGGATGAGTGATGCCATCTCCCAGGGCTCAGACATGGACAGCACTCAGGATCCAAAGACATATTTCATGGCAGAATTACCGGCTCTGAGGAGAAGAATGTAGAAAAGGAAATAAAACAAGTGTCTTATTTCAGCGGGGGAGGGCAGGCACTGCACACTCGACGTCTACTCCCTTATTATCATGCCCATCTCATAGGAGAGATAACTGAGACTCAGTGGAGGGCCAGTCAAGGTTAGATAGGATCACTCAGTGTTAAGTGACAGAGCTGGAGTGTGACTCCGGGTAAGTTTGATCTCAATGACAAGGCTTTTCCCAACCCAGGGATCAGATCCATGTCTCCTGCAGCTCCTGCATTGGCAAGCGGATTCTTTACCACCCGGGAAGCCCTCTCTCCCTCACACCAGGAAGTTATTCTGATGGAGTGACTCTTTAGATCAGTGAACTGAGTGTATCTGCATGAAATATCTCAAAATATTTAGTGCAAAAGAGGGGAGTTCACAGATGCAGGATCTTAAAACTGATGACTATCACCCAGTAATTTCAATTTCAGTAATTTGTCTTAAAAAAAAAGACAATCCAAAAACTGCAGATAAGAGTTAATGCACAAATATAACAAACAAAGATGTTCTTTATGATAGTAAAACCTGGAGAAAGAACATAAGTACCCAAAACACAGTAATAGAGAAGAAAGTTGTGGTTATAGCTATATGGTAGTATACTAGGCAACCATGAAAAATAAAATTTTCAATGAAGAATTTCTAATAAAATAGGAAAGGCCTTAAAACCTAATGAAGAGTGAAGCAAAATGTTATGTAGAGTAAGAATTCATTTAGGCAAAATAATATTTATGGAGAAATATAAGCCAAAATTCTGTTTAGTAATTTAAGAGGTGACTTTATTTATTAAATAACAGCTTAATTGAGATATAATTCATGTACCAAAAAATTCACCTTTTTATATGTGTAATATTTATGGGTATTGGACTTCCCTGGTGGCTCAGCTGGTAAAGAATCTGCCTGCAATGCAGGAGACCTGGGTTCGATTCCTGGGTTGGGAAGATCCCCTGGAGAAGGAAGGGAATGGCTACCCACTCCAGTATTCTGGCCTGGAGAATTCCATACAGTCCATGGGGTCGCAAAGAGTTGGACATGACTGAGCGACTTTCACTTTCACTATGGGTATTAGTTTATTCTCAGAGTACAACCATTCAGTTCAGTTCAGTCCCTCAGTCATGTCTGACTCTTTGCGACCCCATGAATCACAGCACGCCAGGCCTCCCTGTCCATCACCAACTCCCGGAGTTCACTCAGACTCACGTCCATCAAGTCGGTGATGCCATCCAGCCATCTCATCCTCTGTTGTCCCCTTCTCCTCCTGCCCCCAATCCCTCCCAGCCATCAGAGTCTTTTCCAATGAGTCAACTTTTCGTTTGAGGTGGCCAAAGTACTGGAGTTTCAGCTTTAGCATCATTCCTTCCAAAGAAATCCCAAGGCTGATCTCCTTCAGAATGGACTGGTTGGATCTCCTTGCAGTCCAAGGGACTCTCAAGAGTCTTCTCCAACACCACAGTTCAGAAGCATCAGTTCTTCGGCACTCAGCCTTCTTCACAGTCCAACTCTCACATCCATACATGACTACTGGAAAAACCGTAGCCTTGACTAGACAGACCATTACTAATTTTAGAAAAATTTCATACCATACTCATTAACTGTACTCTCTCATTACTCTCACCTTCCCAAGCCCCTGCTGAACAAGAGAACATTTTCTGTCTCTACGTATTTGCCAATTCTGGATACTTTTTATAAATGGAATCATACACATGTGATCATTTGTAACTAACAATTCTCTTAGCATAATGTTTTCAAGGTTCATTCATGTTGTAGCCTTTACTGGTACTTAATTCCTTTTCAAGGCTGAATAATATTTCATTATATGCATATATCACATTTTGTTGATTTGTAACTTGATAGATATTTGGATTGTTTCCATGTTTTGGCTATCACGACTTTTGGTGATATAAATAGCAATATACAACATGCTTTCAATTCTCTTGGGATTGTACTGGGAAGTAGAATTGCTTGTAACTCCATTTTTAACATTTTGAGGAACTGCCAAACTGTTTTTCAACATGGTTGCACCATTCTATATTCCCACTAGCAATCACTGAAGTCTCCAACTTTTCCACATCACTGCAAATGCTTGTTGTCTGTCTTTTTAATTTTAACCATACAATAGGTGTAAAGAAGTATATAATTTTGGCTTTGATTTACATTTCCTAATGACTAACAATGTTGGTCATCTTTTAATGTGTTCATACCTTCTTTCAAGAAATGTCTATTGAAACTCTTGGCCAATTTTTAAGTTGAGTTCTTTGTTATTTTGTTTTTGAGTTGTAAGCATATATTCTGAATCATAGTCCCTTATAAGTATATGATTTGCAAATACTTTCCCCCATTCTATAAGTTGCCTTCCCATTTTCTTGATAATATTGTTGACAACACAAAATTTTTGAATTTTAAGGAAGTCCAAATTCTTTATTTTTTCTTTCGTCATTTGTGCCTAAGCCAAGGTCATGAAGATTTACTTGTAGGTTTTCTTCTAAGAGTTTAACAGTTTTAGATCTTGCATTTAGAGTTATAGTCTATTTGTATATGTTGTGAGGTAAGAATTATTCTTTTGCATGTGGGCATCAGTTGTCCTAAACCTTTTCTTGAAACAGCTCTTCTTTCTCTATTGAACTGCCTTGACACAAAAATCAATTACCTATAGATGTAGGAATTTTATTTCTGGACTTTCAATTCCATCCCATTTACCTACATGTCTATGCTTATGCTAGGACCATGCTGTCTTGATTATTACAGTTTCTTAATTGAAGCTTTGAAACTGGGAAGCTAGAGTTCTCCATTTCCCAAATGGGATGGATGATGGTGAGAGTTGTACAACCATGTGAATGTACTTAAGGCCACTAAACTGTAAAGTTAAATATGGTTAACATAGCATGTTTTATATTATGTGACTTTCACTACAATAAAAAAAAAGATTAAAAAATTCTAAGAGAGGATGGGTTTCAACTCAGTGGGGGAAAAAAAAAGAGCTCTCCAACTTTGTTCTTCTTTTGAAAGGTCTTTTTGGCTATTTTGAGACCCTGGCAACCCCACATGAACTTTAGAATTGCCTTGTCAATTTCCCCAGAAAAGGCAATGGGGATTTTAGCAGGGATCGCGTTGAATCTGCAGATCTGTTCACAGGGGTTGTCTCTCCATTGACAAAATGACGGCTGTGCCCACTTCAAATCCTATGGCTTATCCCCCCAAGCTGAGAGTGAATGCATCTTTCCCTGCCAAGACTGGTGCAGCTCCAGGGAATGAAGGCTGGCTGGGAAATTACATCTACACAAGACAGCCTATTAGGGCAAGGCGGCTGCTCCCCGGAGGCCAGTCCTCGGCCACTCCATACACCATGCGGCTTCTATTACTTAGGCCAGAAAGGCTTTAAATACCTCCGGGCACCCCTCCCCTATTTCCTGTGGAATACTATTTCACAGTCTAATAGATCTTCCTGCGGGGAATTTCTCCTGTTACTTAGCCCACATTTCCTTTCTCGTTTTCATCTGCTGCTTCCTCAGGATCATGCCATTGCAGATGGATTCGCCTACATGGGATTCCCACGTTTCATAGCCTCAGAGCACATAACTCCTTCCCTGTTACTCGGTAAATTTTACAGACAAGGGCTCAGGAAGGAGGTCCCTCCTGAGGTGAAGGTCGACACCAAGCCCCCTTGTCTTGTAAAGCTCAGAGCAAATGCGGCCCATTCAAGGACACTAAGGAACCAAGGTCCTCCTCGTCAAGAACTGGGGGAGACCTTGTTACAGCCTTGGGAAGGATGGCTCACTTTTCTGGGCTCCTTCATTTGTGGTATGAAGCCAGGGCTCTATTTTCCTTGCAAAAAGGGCAGGGTGTTGAGTGCCTGCTTGGTAAGCTCAGGAGAACTGGCCCCCAGGGCCATGGTGGGCCTCACTCATCACTCTGGAGGAGAATGGAGGGGCTTTGGAGGTTCTAGGGGCAGAGAGAGAAGCTGGGAAGGAGAAAGACTCGGAACCAGCTTTGTAAACTCAGGTTCTCTGTCATTGCTTTGCCCGAATTATCCATTTGTTCTTGATCCAGACTGCAAGGTAAGAGGTGAAGTCACCAGCTTGAGCCAAGGAGCAAGCTAGGGAACAGGGTTGGGGCTCAGACCCATACTGGATTTTCTCCAAAAAATGCTCTTTCTGATGCATTGCTGGATCTCAGTTTTCTCATCTATGGGATGGAGCTAATGCCGTATCACAGGGCTGCTGAGAGAGCCGAGGGGGAGAATATAGGTGAAAAAAAAATTGGGCTCAATAAATGTTATATTACTTCCTGCCTTTCTCCCTTTGGATGGTTGATCAGGGCCATTTCTCCAAGTAATTTAGCAAGGCGAGTATCTGCGGTCCCTCTCCTCCCAGACTCCTGCCCTGCACTGATAAGTTTTATTAGCAAAGAGGGAAGGGATTTTCTACGACCAAATTTCTTCTGGGCTTTCCAGGAGAAATTGATGGAGCTGCCCGGCTCCTTAGCCAGCACCTCATCCTGACGGGATTGCCTGGCCTATACGGGGACTGCGTGCTGCAGAAACGTTTCCAGCCTAGGGAGGGAGGGCATGGCAATGTTATTCTTCTGAAGGGGAAAATCATCATTTGGCTTCTTGGGTTTATGTACCCAGGGCACCGGGGAAGCAGCTGGAATTTGCCTGGAAACCACAGTGCTGTCTGCTTGGTTCTCAACAGGCGACTGGGGACAAGACTGCGTTTGACGGTGCGTCACCTGCCTTTCTGTTCTGCATAATAAAAACCAATTTTTGGAGCATCTCATTGGTTCCGTGTTGTTTCATTTCCTGAAAAGGGGTGTGTGTGTGTGTGTGTGTGCGCACGCACATGTGTGTACACACATATGACTTTGTGTATGAATGTATATGTATGTGAGTATGTAGGCAGAATATATGTATGTGGCTGTGTGCAGGTCTGTATGTATGAAAGCGTGAGTGTGTGCATTTATGTGTATGAATATATTTGTGTGTGTGTGTCTGTGTGCAGGGGACTTATGTACCTGTCTGTGTGTGTGAATGGATGGGTATGTGTATGTGTGGATGTATCATGGTTAGGGCACAAGTGTGTGTGTGAGTACATTTATCTGATGTGCTTCTGTGGATATCCGTGTTTGTTTCTGTTTCCATTGGATGTTCGGTGCAGGTCCCTGAGACGTCCTGAGGTGTTAAAGTTTTGGGAGATGTAGAGACCCATGTGCAGATGTCCCGTCATTCTACTTGAGAAACAGTAGAGAGTGAGAGAGTGTCCACCCAAACTGAAGCCTGGGTCTGCCCTGAGCAACCTGGACATCTCAGGCAAGACTTCCTGTTCGCTGACTCCTGATGGCAACAAGGGCACCTCCTACTCAACCTGCTCTGCCCTCTACTTCCTCCTGGAGGCCTTCTGACTCTGACTCCTCCCATTCCACACCTGGACTGAACTCCTGTCTCTGAGCTGCACTGACGTCAGCATGATAAATTCCACCCTGAATTGGCCCAGGCTCTACCTACACATCTGCTCCCCACTCTGGGCTGCAGAGTTGTCCTGTATCCGAGGACCCTGGACTCTTACGGTGCCTCTCAAATGCACAACACATTCCGCAAATGGTGTGGAACGAGTAAATGAATGGGCGGGTGTTCTTGGTGTCTCAGTGTTCTTTCTCATCTGTAAATTGTGGGTAAAAATACTTTGTATAGATTACCTGAGATGAACCATACAAACACACGCTTAGAAGTGCCAAGAGTTAACAGAGCAATGAGGTCCTTTGTGATCTGGGCCACCCCAACAGGTGAATGCAACAGGTATGGTACAAGGAAAACAGGCCTTGGAGTTAGAAGGTTCTAGTTCAAATTCTGGTTCCACCACTCAGCAACTGACTGATCCTTGGTAATGCACTCTGCTCTCAGCCTTCACGTCCTCAATTATAAAAGGCAGCCATGAGCATTTTCCTTACAGGTGTAGAGAAAAGCCTTTACAGGGTGCAGGACACACAGAGACATCCAGTAAAGGCGGGTTAAACAGAGAAATATAGGCGGGGACATGGGCGTTGGCAAAACACTTGGTGTGTATTCAAGGAAGTATCAGGAATCTAGAGCAGAGGGGAGCAGAATGCCCGAGAGAAGAGGGATCTGGGGTGGGGCTTTGGAAAAGCAGGAGGAGAGGCCTCTTGGGATATGGGTGGAAGGTGAAAGCAGTCCTGTGAGGTTGGGGTTTGCATTAGCTTTCTATTGCTGTGACACAAGCTAACAGAACCTTAGTGGGTTAAGACAGCACCCGTTTGTTATCTCACACTGTCTGTAGGTCAGGAGCTCACACACCACTTTCCTGAGTTCTCTGCTCAGGGTCTCACAAGGCTGAAACCAAGGTGTGCCCTAAGCTGTGTTCTCATCTGAAAGCTACAATGGGGAAGGATTTACTCCCGAAGGTAGTTGGAAGAATTTTCTTTGCAATCCTGGAAAAGTTGTTGCCATTTTCTTGCTGGCCATTGGCTGGGGGTCTCTCTCAGCTCCTTGAAGCTGCCATTAGGGTCTAGTCACATGCCCTTTTCATAACATAGCTGACTCTTTCCTTACGTCTTGCTCACTTCCTTTTCTGGAAGGAGTTAAGTGCTTTCAAGTCAGACTCACCAAGGAAATCTCCCTTTCGGATAGCCCAAAGTTGATGGGCACGGGGCTTCAGTCATATCTGCAAAGTGCTGTCATCTTTGCCAAATGTAGCCTAATCATGAGAGTGAGATGGCATCATACTCACAGGTCCCACCCAGATGCAAAATAAGGAGATTATATAGGATCTGTGCACTGAGGGTGGGAGGATGGGCATCTTATAATTCTGCCCACCAGAGGGTTAATAAGCAGTCTTGTCTGGCTGTACTATGAGGATAGAAGTCCATAAAGAAGCCACTTCGCTGTTTGTCCTATACCAAGCATAGCTGAAAAAAAGTCTGTAATGGAAGGGTGACCATATATTCCCATTGGCTTAGACAGTCCTGGTTCATTTCTGTCTTTTGGGGGTTATTATTAATAGTACCTCCTTTCACTCTCCAAAGTGACTCAGACTGGAGGTAAATGCATATTGTGACTCAGGCTAAAGGAAGACGCTCCCCTTCAGAGTCTTTCAGGCTCTTCAGGAAGAAGGTTGGAGACATGTGAGCTGTCTTCCTGGGAAACATAAGTGAAACTGCTCATCCATGGACAGACTTTAAAATGAGAAAATAAAAGAGGAGCACGTACAGAGGCCTTGTTAAACACCAAGTGATTTTGACAAGGCGTCTCTTTGATTTCTCATGACAACCCTAAAAACAGCATCATCCCAAAGTTGAGAAAACTTAGGCTCAGAAGGTGAAACCAGGAAGCGGGGATTTGAACTGCCTGAACCTCACCTCATGTTTGCAGTACCTGCCCCTTCCTAGGCCTCCCAAGTATTCCAATAACTCACCCTGGGCTGAATTCTGAGATGAAATGAGCTCAAGCCATGCATTCCAGGAGCTGTTCTTCTAAAGGGAAGGTCAACCAACTCTTAAGCAGGGGATTTCCTCCTGAGGGTGAAGTAAACAGGCTCTTTCTACCCTAGCATGGAGCTCAAATGTCAGTTCCACAGCAGCGGCGGCTACATCTTCATTGCTGCATCCCCAATGTCTAGCAGTGCTCTCACAGACTACATGGAACCCGTTAAATATTTGTTCAAAGGATGAGTGAATAAACCCTTGACTCAAGGGAAACTCAACTTTAATATCAAAGTCAACTTATCTCTTTGAAAATGCATTCCGACAAAGAATCCACCATGCCCAGCAATTCTTCTACCTGTCTGGCTGAACCATCCTTTCATAAGACCTGGTGTCATGAGAATGAAATAACCCACGTTTTTAAATAACAGCTAAGACCATCAATTTACACGAGTTCTCCAAGGCTGAGAGCAAATTAACCAAACAACGGCCACTTTCATCAACTCATAGGTGGTAACGAGAGAGATCTGCATGGTGTTCTGAGTAACGCACATGAACGTGCTGCATTCGTTTTGACTCAGATTTGTGTGGACGGCGCTGGCAGATCTGAAACCCAATGGGGGAGCTTTTGTATGGGAGGAAGTGATGAGGCTGATTACTCGCCTCACCTTTGTATCCTCACAGATAGTTGTGATTGCTGGGTGATGCCAGTCAGAGCAGGGCTCCTCTCCTACTGCAAGGGGATGACGGGGCATCTGATAGCATTTGCCACAGAATGCCTCCTGATTAATCAGGCTGTTCCAATCTGTGAGTCAGAATTTCTCAGGGAGAGAAATCTGCCTTGAATAGAATTATTCTGAACTCTGACGCCAATGCAAGTAAAGCACTTCAAAAAGTGGAGGCAGCTCTCAGGAAGCCAGGCTTCTTGGCACTGGGACACGAACTTTGTGAGAAAATGGCTCACAAAAAAGAAGAAAAAGAAAGGCTGAGGGATTAACACTTCCATTTCTCAGGAACTGGGGTAGCCATAGAAAGGACACTGTATTTTTCCATTCAAGGCAATTTTATGTAGGGCAGATGTATAATCATTGGGGTCTTTTAGACCCAGGTTTGACACTGTCTTTTACCACTTATTAGCTGTGTAAGCTGTTAAAGAGTTTTCTTGCCTGGAGAATCCCAGGGGTGGGGTAGCCTGGGGGGCTGCCGTCTATGGGGTCGCACAGAGTCAGACACGACTGAAGCGACTTAGCAGCAGCAGCAGCAACCTGTTAAAGAGGAAAACAACAATTACCCCAATTCCCAGGGTTTTGTAGACTGACACACCACAGAAAGAAGTTTACATCTCTTGGTGGGTTTTCAGTGAATGCTAGGGTCTTTCCACATCATACAAACCAAAATAGCAGTAACAAAAGGTAATACGTAGTCTGACGATTTTTTTATAAATACATTTGCAGGAAAAAGTCTTAAAGAGAGGTATACAAATTAAATCACATTGAACACGTTATTTTTACCAAAAATAATACAATCACCCGCAAAATTCAGAAACTCGGGATGTAGAGGGCTGCCCTCCCCATAAGGACTGGTACTCTTCCAGCATGAGGTCACAGCTCTTAGGTCTGTGTTTGCAAATGTTAAGTGAGCCAGCCGACAGTCTCCAGGGGTGTGTAGTCAGACCCCAGGCTTCCGTACAAGACAACTACGCCTGGGCCCATGGTGGAGGTGGCAAAAGTCTGCCGTTTGCAGTGTCTTCCTTCCTGCTGCCTGGCCCCTCTCCCTTCCCGACCAATGGCTGTTCTCAGCCATTGATGACCCTCTGCTTTCTCATCTTGACTTTACCCTTCCTTCCCTCTACTCCTTCATAGACCTGCCCCTTAGAATACTGCTGTCTCTGGTTCTTTTGGGAACTCTGCTCACTCCATTCAAGGAGAGGAATCAGATAATCAAGGGTGTGCGTCTCCCTGGAAAAAAAGGATGCTTTTTTTTTTTCCCCCATTGATTACAGGTCATCACCTTCTCTTTTTTCAGAAGATGGATGAAGTTAAGATCCAAAACCAAGGGAGCCTGGAGAGGCAGCAGGGTCTGTGAAAGTTCCTGAAATATTCACAGTGTAGCTACCCAGAAGCTTGCCAAGCAACTGAGTATTTTTTAATCATTATTACTCTCTTCTAGGGGGGAAAAGGAGTCATTTGTAGCCTGGCAACAGAGATCTGCATGTTCTTCCTTCATGCCAAGCCATAAATACAACCTTCCCTCTGTTAAACCTAATGACGCTAACAGGCTAGTGACCAGGAGGAATTAGGACCATAGCATCAATGTCTATAGTCTCTGGTGGTGTGAACAGGCCAGGAGGAAGTGATGCAGAAACTGGCCCTGTGAACGATGGGCACCAGTAGGAACCCAAACACTCATTGGAAAGGGAGTTCCTACCATACTCAAGGCTCCCTGAGCTTTCATTTCCCCGTCTTCAAAATGGGATTGCTAATCTATCTCTTAATCTTACCAAGAGTCTTTAACAAGATTATAGTCAAAGCCATCTACTCTTATTCAGCAGATACTTGGGGGCCGCTGCATGTGCCAGGCCCCTAGTCAGAAGCACAGCAGGTGCCTAACTGACCATCCTTTCCCTTTGTCCAGATGCACTGCAGACGCTGCAGGGAGGAACTGGTACAATGGCCCTATCTTCTCCTCTTCCGGGCTGTGCTGGAAGGACATGGTGCAGGGCATAGCTTTGGTGCCGCTGCCCTGAGGACAAGTGTACAGGGCAAAGTTTCTGGGTCTGGGGGTCACAGGGCCTGTGTTGCTAGGCAAATGGGGCTTCCC
>NW_011494601.1:3275905-3284943 GCF_000754665.1 Bison bison bison
TGGGGCTTCCCTTGGGTGACCTGGGCCTCTGCTCTCAGCCTGTATGGTAATGGCCATGGGTGAGCAGGCCTGTGGGCCAGATACTGGGCAGCAATAAAGGCAGGAAAAACAGCTGCGGATTCCTTGAAAGCCAACCCTCAGCCAGCACTTCACCAGCAGGTTAAGGTCTGGCCCAGGTTCAGAATGGAAATTTCAAGCGGGCTCCAGGCCTTGAGGGCTTAAGGGCGGGGCCTGGGGGAGCAGAAGGTAGGGGAACAAGGATGCAGGGCAGAGAAAATTCAGCCCAATGCGTAGGGTTTCTAACCAGCCCTAGGGCTCAGTCTTTGAGCAGTGAGAACATGCACTGTGATTAGCACTTTCTACATATTATTTTAGCCAATCCTCAACGAGCCCATTTTACAGATAAGGAAACTGAGGATGAGCTGAAGTCAATGGCTTGTGTGACATCACCTTAAATGACAGAGATGTTATGAGAATGCAAGTCAAAGAGACTCTTTGTGCTACTCAAGATTTACCTGGACCACTGGGGAATATTTCATTACCACCTTAAGAGAAACTGGACCCTGAGCCAAAATCTAGAACAAGCCATATATAGTAACACTTAAGGGGAAGAGAACCAGTTCCCTTGTCACTGACTTTAAACACCTAATTCATATATGCAGACTAGGACCACCCCACATCCTTTATGATTTAACTGGAGCCTAAGTGTAATTAAAGGGTTTCCCTGGTGACTCAGATGGTAAAGAATCTGCCTGCCATTGTAGGAGACCCGGGTTCAATCCCTGGGTCAGGAAGATCCCTTAGAGAAGAGAATGGCAACCCACTCCAGTATTCTTGCCTAGAGAATTCCATGGACAGAGGAGTCTGGTGGGCTACCGTGCATAGGGTCGCAAAGACAGACTCGACTGAGCAACTAACAGTTCCACTTTCTAAGTATAATTAAAGGTGCTGTTCTGGGCTTAGAGGAGAAATAAACGGTCCCTGCTTCCCAAGGAGTATGCACATGCAGGAGAAAGATGGGGGCTCAAAGAAGGAGGAAAGTGGGGTCTGGGCAGGCAGGGCCGAGCTCAGAACCAAATAGCTCCCAGTTGTAAACTGGAACCTGGCCACCAGCACGTTGAAATCCCCATGGTCCCAGCCTCATGTGCCAAACCAGGCACTAGCATTCTTGTGAAACAGATCACTAGCACTGGCCACTCTCCACACATACCCCTCAAGGCACAGTCGGTCTCACAGAGGGCCAGCCTTGGCCTTCACACCTGGGCTGCACAGCCCTGCCCCTCCCATCTCCCGTTGGAGGTGCTGGCACTGACACCGGCGGGCAGCGGCTCTAGAACTGGAACTCCCAGGTGGATCCAGGATCTGCAGCCGAAAGACAAAACGTTCCTGGTGTTCCCTAGCAACCCAAGCCACTCTCAGCCTACAGTTCCATGGCTGACACCCTTCCATCCATTTGCACCGAGGCGTTTGGTGTTTGGTGCTCCAGAACGCTTCCTAACGTCCCTTCAATGATCCACGAAGCCATTTGCTTATAAAATCTCCCTCCCTCCTCCTCCCGCCCCTACCCCGCCGTTCCACTGGCTTTTAGTGCAGTGAACTCTCTGCGGCAGATGCAGTGAACAGGAGCCCTGGGTAGCTTGTTGAACAAAGCCCTCATTCCAGAGTGGCAGGAGCGTGGGGGTGACCCCCCTGGCGGTGATGCTGCCCACTGTGGGCTGTGCTGGGGGTTGGGGGGCTGGTGGGAGGAGATGGATGAGATTCAGAGACAGGAGCAAAACAAGCTCAGCTCCAGACAGAGGGGGAGGGAGACGGGGCAAGGAGGGGGAAGAAGGGGTTGAAGGGATTAGAAGAGGAGGAATTGGGGTGCAGGAGGAGGGAGAGACAAAGGGGAGGAGGGAGAGACAAAGGGGAGGAGGGAAGGGAGGGGGAAGAAGGAGGGAGGGAGGGGAAGAGAGGGAGCAAGGAGAGGAGAGGCCACTTCGTTTATTTATTATGATGCCAGTTGCAGTGTCGGTCTCGTGTGTGGGGAGCAGACTGTATTTTATGTTTTAATCCTCCAAGCTGTGTGTGTGGGCTGGGGATAATTACATTGAAAAATGTGTATAATATGCAGAAGGTTCTTTTTGTGGGGAACGGGAATGCTCCGGTGGAATATCTTCCTCATGGCAACCAATGCCTTTTCCATGAGCCGCTCGGGAGGTGCCAGTAATTGGGAGCACAGTGGAAGCCCAGGGCTGCCCCCACCCGGAGACAGCCAAGCCCTCCTCTATTTTAGGGGCGGCTTTGGCATGGAGGACCAGGGCTGGGACTCCTTCACCCCGCCTGCCCATGGGGCCCGCACACGACAGGCAAGATACAAATGGGAGCCTCATTGCTTTTTTGGTGCAGCCTTGGGGCCGCTGATGAAGAATGCAGGAGGGAGCTGACAGGCAGGCTGCTAGGAGACGGTGTCCACAGCCTGTGCACGGCACACATACACACAGTTGTGTGCACAAGTCTTCACCCATCCACACACAATACACCTATATGCATACACACACTCACAAACATTATATGTACACATGCATACCCATATTCACCCTATTCCTACACACACAAACACATGGGCGTACACACTCACTCATCCACACCTCCAGACAGGCACACACTCACAGTCATACACAATACATGCACACGTGCGCACACAATGCCCCCGGGCTCACATGCATGATCACACACACTCAAATGCCCACAAACTCATGTTAATGGGCATATACATTTTCACGAATTCACAGTCTTACCCATGGCCATACATGGGTCCATGTACATCTTCCATTCTCTTACTTACTCACATACACACACCCTCATATGGATTTGCACACACACAAGTACGCACACCACTGCTGACCACTGTGAAGTGGAAATCCAAACTATTGCAGTGAGATTCTTATTTAGAATTTAAAAGCAATGACATCTGCCTTCCCTGAAAGGCCACAAAAAAACATCTTCCACCCCAACATTCGGAATATTTTTTTTTTTGGTGCACGTGCTTTAGTGACAGCACCGCTCACTTAATTTGAGCCGCCTGGCGGGTTTGCAAACTTTCCTTCGGCTTATGCCAACTGCTGATTTGATGCCTGTTTACCCAGAAATTGCAGATCCGGTGGAAAAAACACCCCAACCTATAGAGGTGCCAGTAAGTTGTGCTTTGCACAGCGGGCCAGCATCCCACAGAAGAAAATCCACTCGCGCAACAGTGTGGTCCCCAGAAAGTCCCGCGATGATGAATAGGGCTTCTGGCTCCCTTGGGACTTGGCTGGTTATTTTGTAGGAAATTGAATTTCTTGGTACATTAGGGGATGTGCTAATGAACACTAATGCTGGGCCAGGAGGGCTGGGGGTGGGCTCCGCCCCGGGTCGGTTTCCACTTCTGCCTCTGGTAACCTTGGCTCCCCCTTCCCCACTCCCCCTCTCCTGCTGGACTGGCCCAGTGCCACCCTCACGTGCTCTCTCCTGGCCCTGTCCAGGCCCTCTTGAGAATCTGTGTTGAGTTCAAACTGCCCACCGGCCTTTGGTCACTCCCAAGCCTGCCATGGGCAGAAGCCCTTAGGACAACTTAGGGCCTATGGAATTCGGCCCAATTTTCTCAGCCTTTTAAGGCTGCTTCTCTGGGATCAGCCACCTTGCCTAGGCTCCTTTTCTACTGGTTCTCCACTCCTGCCCCTTAGGTGACCGGACAGCATTGCTGTGGTTCCCTGAACTTGCCCTGGTCCCGCAACTTGAGCAACTCTTGCAGTCAACCAGATTCACTCCCTCTGTTAGCTGTCACCACAGTGAAAGAAGAGGTCAACTAGCAAAGTAGGGATCTGCAGAGCCAAGAACGCCTGGTCCCTGCAGCAGCCAGGCTCCCCCGGTTGCGTTCCCTTTTGTCTACTCAGTCCCAGCACGCTGGCCGCCCTCAAATGCTGGGGCACACCCCTACTGCAGGCCTTTGCACAGCTCTTTTTGCTGAAATGTGTCCACCCAGGCACACACACCGTTCCTGCTTCACCTGCTAAGTCATCCCTGGAACATCAGCTGGTTACCCTGTTTGAAGTGGCGACCTCCACCCACTCTGCTCCTCCGTACCCTCTTCTCTACTCGTGACATCGCCTGCAGCCCTTGCCACCTGACACACTGCTTGTTACTGGAAAGTGAGCATTTGAAAGCCACACAATCTGACTGTTTAGGTTACTGCCGTATCTTTGCACCCAGTACAGGAGCAGGTAATTAGTTGATCCACAGTGGTCTGTTGAAAAAAGAAAAATAATGATGAAACCCACTCCATCACCAGTGCCCACCTAGCCTTCCCAGCCCGTCTTCAAGATGGCCCATTTGGGGTTCATGTGAAGTTGGCAAAACGTGCTGCACTTCTCTTTCTGCTCCCAATCTGTATTCAGGGTTCTTGCTGTGCATTGACCCAGATCACAGACCCATACTTTTCCTATTGAAAATATAGTGAGTTGGTCAGTTTTATAAAAGTATTTTACATGTATTACCTGATTTACTATTCACAAACTGCAAATGACAGATGTGGTTTTATTATACCATTTAACAGATGAGCAAACTGAGGCTCAGAGAGGTAAAGTGACTGGCCCAGGTCACACAGCTTCTACCTTCCTGTGCTCCTTCTTCTAGACTCTATCGCCAGGACTATTTACACCTCTCTCCATGATGGGCAGTGAGCTCTGTTTCTAGTTAGTGGTTAGATCTCCATAATTGAGGCTTCCCTGGTAGCTTGGCTGGTAAAGAATCTCCCTGCAATGCAGGAGACCCCAGTTCGATTCCTGGGTTGGGAAGATCCCTTGGTGAAATGAAAGGCTACCCACGTCAGTATTCATTGGCTTCCCTGGTGGCTCAGATGGTAAAGAATCCACCTGCAATGGAGGGTTCGATCCCTGGGTTGGGAAGATCCCTTGAAGGAGGGCAAGGCAACCCACTCCAGTAATCCTGCCTGGAGATTTCCACGGACAGATGAGCCTGGAAGGCTACAGTCCATAGGGTCAGAATGAGTTGGACACAACCGAGCAACTAAGCCCACAGCACAACACTCCATAGTTGATCTAGACCTTGTCTGAAGGGTGAACCACAGCAAGAAGGCCCTGTTTTTCAGCCAAGAGAGCTTCATTGCACCTGAGACCCAAGGAGAGAATTTGTTCCCACTGAAAAGTGGATTCCTTTTGAGGGTCTCTTACCTGGCACTTCCTGGCCATACGACCTTAGGCATTAAGTGGGTATATACCTGCCTACGGGGAGTCATGAAAAGGCACAGTTGATATATTTAGAAGGGCCTTAGTAAAGTTTAGACTTGTTCCAGCCTCCAAGTAATCTTTCTGTGAGTGACTTGAGAATTCCTGACTCAGGGAAGTCCACTCAGCAATTGACCCATGTGTCATCGCCCCAGATCACTTTTGCTTTTTGGGGGCAGCCACCCTGTCCTGCAGACCCACGGGGCTTAGAAGGAAAACAGAGTACCATGCCTTTTCCTAGAAGCTGCCTTACAGCACCACTCTCCACCCTTGAAGCAGCTCTGCATGCCAGAATGCCCAGGGAGGATTCCACCAGCATCCTCAAAAGAGAGGTGTGCAGGTGGTGTGGGATAAAATCCAAAAAGGAGGGGTGCCCAGAGCCCAACCAATGCCAGGGTGGGAAGGACAGAGAGGCAGCCTCAGGGACAGGTGGCCTGGGGGTGGGGTTGGGGGGGAGGTGGCTGGGACGCAGCTCAGGGCGCAAGGAAGCGAGCTGGTGGGAGGTGCATGCTTTTGCAGCCCAGCTCCTGGGGACATTTCCCTGCCGCAGCTTCTCAGCCACTGAGGAGCAAACAAAGCCAGAGGTGCCGCTGCAGACACTGCATGCGGCTGGGAAACAGGGGCCGTCTGTACCTTTCAATGCTCTCATCTCATTAATCTTGCACCTCTGCAGTCCTTCTGAAGAGCGCACTCACAGCGGCTCATTCATTACGGCTCTAATAACAGCGGCAGGCATTAAAGCACCAGGCTGCGGAGGAACTGGCCTCTGCAGCTGCAGAAAGCCAATACCTTTTTAAATACATTTACACAGCAATAAATAAAAGCGGTCTCAGTTTACCTCTTTATTAAACTCTATTTGCTCGTCAGAGTTAAGGGCTGCATTTGTGTCTTGCTATTCAAATTTATTCGTGCGCGTCTCCTAGGCTGGCCGCATTTATTCCATCATGCAATAATGGTGGCTGAAGCTTAACGGGGCCTTTCATCACCAAGCAGCCCTCATTAAGGGCTCTGCTCCAGGCTCCTGGGCTCAATTTGGCCACCATGAAGACCACCCCCATTATCCAGAGGGGAACAGGAAGGCAGAGGACGAACACGCCTTGATTAGTCTCGCCCAGCAACCAGCTAGCTGATGACCCGCAGCTGATGAGATCAGCATCCCCCAGGCTCAGATGGTCCCCCTGAGGGGGCTGCTCCCACTTAATGTCACCCTACTTCCACGGCGTTAGAGAGTCACGGCGAGTGAGCACGGCTCATGTTCCGAGGAAGCACGCACCTGTTCAAACCGGTTTTGACTTTGAATCTCTCGCTCTCAATACCTGCTCTCGTTCCAAGGAACTAACATTCTGTGTACATTTGTGAGACATGCAGGATTGACCAGTTTGGAAGATGTCCCCCATGTGGGGTCTCCTGACTGGGCTCAGTGTGGACAATTTCTCCCCTTGACAGACTGTTTAAAGGGTTTTGGGAGTCTTACTGCCTCCCCTACAGGCCCCCGACTTCTTCAAGAATCCTGGATTCTATGAAAAAGACTCAGCCCAGTGCATGGCTGAGTATATTCGCCAGCTGTAAACCCCTTTCCCAAGCTCCTGGGATGCTGCCATTCTTCTGATTATAACGCTCCAAGGCCTGGGGGCCCGGGGGCTGTGCCACTGTGCAGAATGAGGCCAAAGTGAGTGGGCACCAGTGCTGGCTGATGGTGACCAAAAGACCTAGGTGAGGTGGGACTTCCTGGGCAGGTGCTAAACACTGGGTTTTGCAGCTGCAAGATGGGGAGAGCCCTGGGAGGGTCCCATGAGAGTGCCTGGGAGTCTGGACCTAGCTTTTGGTGGAGTCGAGCAGTAGCTTATCCCTCTAACAAGGCCCAGCCATGAATAAACTGCTCCTCAGCTCACCTGTAGAATCCCCCCTCTCCGTGTTCACTGCAGTGGCTCATCTATGCTAACTGTGAGGGGCACACCAGGAACAAACACACTACTATATTCAGGGAGACGCAGATTTGGGAGGCAGGAGGAAAACTGTCCCCATCTCACGGAGAGAGAAAGTGGGCACAGAGAGGCTGTGTGCCTTGCTCAAAGGCACACAGCTAGTCAGGATCCCAATTCAGGAAATCCACTCCCATTCCTAATCTTGTACTGTTGCACTGCAGAAGTGTCAGGAATCATTTCAGCACCAATGGGCCCTGGAAAGGTGCTGAGGGATCCCTGAGTCAGAGATTGAGGGCGGCTTTGTGCGGTCAGAGTGCTGAAGGGTCCCCAGGGTCTGGCAGCCAGTCCATAGCTCCAAGTCACTCAGAATCCTTCCCTGGGGTCCTCTTTCCCCAGGATTTTCTACTTCTTCCTGCCTTTTCTCTCTATTCTCCCTCATCACACACCAAGTGCAACCTGGCCTGCATGCAATGAACAAACAATGATTGGCAGACAAGATTTACCCATCCTCGGGCAGGTCACTTCACCTCTGCAGGGGTCAGAGCATGAATCCTCATCTTACCCACGACTCCAAGCCTGGTGTAGACATTTCTTTTAAAAGAAAGAATACAAGGAATGGCGCCAGGCTGGCATTAGATCCTGGATTGCTGATTTCCAAGCTGCGCCATGGGCAAGACTTGCCATTCCTCCAGGTCCCAGTGTCCACATTCAGAAAAAGGAGAAAGAAAGAACACTTCCTATACTGTGTACACAAGGTTGCTGCCAGCACTTAGCACTGGGGAGATGCACAATTGATGCGAATTTAGTTCCCTTTATTTATCTAAGCATCTAGGCAGCTGTGGCAGAGGAGGAAGTCAGTTCTTCTAAGTTCAACTTCAGGGAGAGAATAAGAGAGCAGCCAACCTATATACTGATAGCACTGGAACACTGCCATAACCAGGGCATGCCAACTGTGTGGCCAAGAGTGCCAACCACCAGCTGCAAGATGAGAGGGACTGGGGATTCTGCTCACCCTCTTTCCCCAGATCCTGAGCAGTGGGCTAGGCAAACACTGTTCTTTAGCTGGTCTGACGTCGACACTCAATCCCCTTCTCCCTGGTCTGCTGGAAATAAAAGTAGGGACTTTCCCATTTGCCCTCAGAGTTAGGAGTGGCCAATGACACAGAAATAAGAAATTTAAAACTCTTCAGAGTGGAGAGTAGGCTTCCAGAAAAGCTTTTGTGAGGTAGAAAGATACATTCCCCATCTTAATGGTGGTGATGGTTTCATGTATACACATGTATCATAACCGATCATGGTTAATACATGGTTAACACACATGTATTGTATGTTTGAAAATTGCTGAGAAAATTGACCTGAAAGTTCTCATTAAGAAAAAAGACAGTAACTATGGGTGGTGATGGATGCATATATCAAATCATTATGTTGCACACCTAAAACTTAATACAATATTACAGTCAATTATATCTCATTAAAAAAAAAAGATCAGATACAATAGACCAGTTAGACCTAATTGATATCTATAGGTCATTTCATCCCAAAACAATGAATTTCACCTTTTTCTCAAGCGCACATGGAACCTTCTCCAGGATAGATCACATGCTGGGCCATAAAGCTAGCCTTGGTAAATTCAAGAAAATAGAAATCATTCCAAGCATTTTTTCTGACCACAATGCAGTAAGATTAGATCTCAATTACAGGAGAAAAACTATTAAAAATTCCAACATATGGAGGCTGAACAACACGCTGCTGAATAACCAACAAATCACAGAAGAAATCAAAAAAGAAATCAAAAATTTGCATAGAAACGAATGAAAATGAGAACACAACAACCCAAAACCTGTGG
>NW_011494601.1:3285521-3302525 GCF_000754665.1 Bison bison bison
AAAAAAGATAAAAAAAAAAAAAAAAAGATCAAACCATATACTTTACATATGTGGAGCTTGCTGTATGTTAGTCATACCTCAATAAAGCTGTTTTAAAAAACCCTGCTGGACATAGATGGACCTAGAAAGTGTCATACTGAGTAAAGTAAGTCAGACAGAGAAGGGGAAATGCCGTATGACATCCCTTATATGTGGAATCTAAAAAAAAATTATACAAATGAACTTACTTATAAAACAGAAATGGACTCACAGACTTCAAGAATGAGCTTATGGTTGCTGGGGATGGGTTGGGGGAGGATGGGGCCAAGGGATAGTTAGGGAGTTTGGGATGGACATGTACACACTGCTATATTTAGAATTGATAACCAACAAGGACCTACTGTATAGTACGTGGAAATCTGTTCAGTGTGATGTGGCAGTTTGGATGGCAGGGGAGTTTGGGGAAGAACGGATACATGTATTGGCATAGCTGATTCCCTTACCTGTTCATTTGAAACTATCACAACATTATTAATTGGCTATACTCCAATACAAAAAGTTAAAAAAAAATAACTTAAAAAGATATGAAATAGAACCAACTATTGTCAAAAAGATATAATTCTTCATTTTAAATTTGTGTTAGAGCTGAATGAAATAAAGATCTTGCTTTATAAAAAAATCAAACAAATAAAACTCCATGGGGTTCTGAGAAAGAGTGACGCTCCTAATCAGAAGGATCGTCATGGATGAAGCCTCTACTCTCACCTCCTCCTGCTTCAAATGCTGATTGGATGCCTGATCCTCAGGTTGGCCGTCCAATATCCAGGAGTGAGCAATACGCTGGGGAGGCCAAGAGAGTTCCTAAGAGGGTGATGTGAACTGATCCAGAGGTACTTTGTTATTAAACAAGGAAGATTAACATCAACTTGTTTAAACCCCTGAAAGTGAGGTCTTGGGTTCCTTGCAGCACAAAACCTTCCTACATGTACTTAGCTGGCCAGTCAATATCTGTTGGATAAATGTATTCAGGATTGGGTAAACCAATAATTTTAGGTGAAGAAGAGGCTCCTACAATCATCCAGGCCTGAGATTAGAGCTGGTGCTGGAAGGATGAGGAGGATTTGATGAGGATGAGAAGGTACGGGGCATACAGATGGGGATGAACAAGGCTCCCTCCTCCCAAATAAACCCCCTTCCCGGCAGAGGCAGCTGGCTTTGCCCCCGCCCTGCATCCTGGCTAATAAGCCATCCCGTATTTGCTCTCCTCCCCACATTACTTTTTTCAGTGGCAGAAAATTATAGCTGACAAGTGGCAATTGATCTCTTCACATTATTTTGAAGCAATTATATTGAAATGGGAAACAATGTTTCCAGGAAGGAGCCCGATAACCAAGTCCAATACAGAGCTCCCTCCACGACAGATAGGGGAGGCCAATTTGCTCTGCATAGAAAGTCACCAAATTTCCTTCTCCTGAAATTATGGTTAATTATTGTCTGGAAATCTTCAAAGATAACTTCTACTTCAATCCTAGGGTGAGAGAACAGGCTAGAGTCAGCCAAATACCCCCAAGAAAGACTGCCTAGCCTTGGGCCTTCCAGGAACCCTCAACAGGGACCCTCAAACCTCTCTGTACCTGGAGGAGTTCTGTAGGCCCAAGTCTGGGTCCTCTACAGAAAGCAGAAAGCTATCATTCCCCAAACTTAGAACAGCCTAGGACCCCTACGAAAAGCAGGAAAGATTCCCACTGACTCCCCAGTATTGAATTAGATTATTATATTTGAAAGTTACTTAAATCTGTACAAACCAAATCTAGGATATAATTTTCTTTGCTTGTGGTTTATATACGATGGTAAACAAAAACATCATTACAGATGAAAGCAAGATATAAAACCGGCGAAAGTGAATTAACAATGTCAATTTAATGTGGAAGGTCATGTTGCCTCCGCTATGCCTGAATTCACATCTGAGACCTCTATCTGATGACACCGAACCAGCAGGGCCAAAGCCTGTGAGATTTCCACGGCCCTGTTGCTGGGCAACATGAGATGAGGCAAGTTCCTGCCCCTTTTCTTCACTGGAACTTCTGTACAGTGGTAACTCACACTGTGGCCAAGGTGCTACTTGGCCCTCATCGGGTGAAAGATGTACCCTGGGGTTGCCTTCGACCTTTCCTCATTAGTCCGCAATGATTAATACAGTGCCATCTCAACTGTAGCACATTTAGGATGTCTGAAAATCTAAGGGGCACTTTGGTGTAAGGTGGTCTTCTAGATTGGAGGTTCTCAACCTTGGCTGCACATTGGAGTTGCCTGGGGAGATTGTAGACATGGTAATGCCCAGGCTGAATCTCAAACCAACTGGAACCTTTTTATATTTCCCTGCTGCTGCTAAGTCACTTCAGTCGTGTCCGACTCTGTGTGACCCCATAGACGTCAGTCCACAAGGCTCCCCCATCCCTGGGATTCTCCAGGCAAGAACACTGGAGTGGGTTGCCATTTCCTTCTCCAATGAGTGAAAGTGAGAAGTGAAAGTGAAGTCGCTCAGTCGTGTCCGACTCTTAGTGACCCCATGGACTGCAGCCCACCAGGCTCCTTCGTCCATGGGATTTTCCAGGCAAGAGTACTGGAGTGGGGTGCCATTGCCTTCCCTGGGCAACCCCAATAAGCAGCCACGTTGGGAACCAACAATCCAGATCAGGCTCTCAAACTTGAGTGTGAACTTGCACATGGAAAACTTGCAAAACTCCCAGTTGCTTGGTCCCATCTCTAGAGTTTCTAATTCAGTATTTGTTGGGTGGGGCAGAGTAACTAGCATTTCTGACCTGTTCCCAGGTGAACCTGATGCTTCTGGTCAGGGGACTGTATTTTAAGAAGCAACAGCTTTGATCTGAGTAAGCTTAATGTTCACTTGTTCTGGATTATCATGGAATGAAAGCATTTGCACTAAGAACTTATGAGTCCCAGAGAATGCATCTGAGAACCTGATTGAGAAGTGTCCATGCAATGGACCTGGCGCCCTGGACTTGGGGGTCCAAAAGCAGGCCTCATATCCTTCCTCCACTCCTGTTCCACCTGCTCAGGTAAAGCACTCCCCTCTCGGAATCCCAGTTTATGGAAATGATGTCCATCTCAGAGAAGGACTTGGACGCTCAACATCACTAATCTTGTTAGGGAAATGTAAATCAAAACCTCAAAAGATCCCACTGCACACCCATTAGGATGGATACTATTGTTTTTGAAGTAGAAAATAAAAATTGGAATAAGAATAATTGGAATAAGAATTGGGATGCATGTGCACTGTTTTTAGGAATGTAAAATGGTCCCAATGCTATGGTTCATTAAATAATTAAGTATAGAATTATCATATGATCTAGAAAATGCACATCTGGATATATACCCAAAGAGTTAAAAGCAGAATCTTGAAGAGATATATGTTCACCCATGTTCACAGCAGCCAAAATGTATAAGTAATCCAGTGTCCATTCACAGACAAATGGATAAACAAAAAGTGGTCTGTACATACCATGGAATTCAGCCTTAAAAAGGAATGCTATTCTGACACACACTACAACCTGGACAAACCTCGGGGACCCTGTGCTCCTGAAATAAGCCAGTCACAAAGTAACAAATACGGTGTGATTACACTTACATGAGCTACCGAGAGTAGTCAGATTCACAGAGACAGAAGGAAGGTGGCTGCCAGGTGCAAAGTGGAGGGACAAAGGCAAAGGAGCTGTTTAAAAAGAAAAGAGAAAGCAACTTGTAAAATGTGCTCAGGGGCTGCCCAGAAGTCAGGCTTTGTTAGTGGTGAGAAGACTCAGTTTCTTCTCAAATGTACAGGGAGGCACTTTTTAAATCGTAAAGCACGGAATGTCTTATTTTGTAAATTAAACCATATTTCAAAGTTTTGGGGCACAACTGCAAGGCAGTTTATGAAGGCCACACTAACCCATCTATTCTGTCCACGTTCAGGGTGGTTTTCCTAAGGGGAGCCTTTTGGGAGTTTGTTGAGAAGTCTCTTATGTTTGCAAAGCTGGCAAAATTATCTGAATCCCAAAGACGGTTGCTGGTGGGTGGTCCATAGAATGGGACCTGTTCAACATCCTGGCATTTATAGTCAAGGAAACCATTAGAATTAGCTCCTCTTCATTATCTGCCCTATGTATAACTGATGCTCAGTGCCAACTGAATGAATGAATGAAACAAATAAGAGGTCTTAACGATATCTCTGAATAGCACAGAGTTCAAAAATGTGCTGATGCCTCAACATCTGTAAGATAGCAAAGAGGAGGGTATTTTATAAGGAAACCAGGAAGGATCTTGGAACACCAAGTAATTGAGTAATATGACAGCGCATGAATTTCATTTAAGGGAACAGTTTAGAGTGTTCGCACGGCTGATGGACTTGGAATTAGTTGTGACCTTTGAGAAAAAAAGGAAAAGATCTTGGTGTCGCTTTGGACTCAGTGAAGAAGCCAGAACGTAATGGAAGACTTCACAAGTAAGATGTTCAGTCTGACTAGGGAGGGGAGAGAGGGGGTGGAAATGAGAATTATTTTAATATCTGCAAGAGAAACCCATTGAGAGAGAAGCCTGGATCATCTCCTTGCAAAGATACCTGGACCCCGAACCAGAAGGAAGAGAATCAAGTTTTGGGTTTGTCAATAGCAGCAAATCCAAAGAGCGTCCTCTTTTTTGGAAGACTGAAAAATAGCAGCTGGGAGCAGAATGAGGGGAGTTCAAATTAGGAGCTCGCATTTATCTTATTCCATTTGGCAGAAGCCAACAGTCACTTAGAATGAAAAGCCCCAAATTCAAGGCAGAAGAAGGAAATCGCGTTTTCTGGGCCATGTCTAATTAACCCTTGGAGCAACATGACAATTTTGTTTTGCTGTGACTTCTCACTTAGGAAGACTCGAAAATAAAGATTAAATATGGAGTGTCTGTGAGTGGTTATTCTTACCAGGATATAAGTCGCAGAGGTCATTAATCCTTAAGCTCAGAGGAGCAATGGGGGCTAGCAGAACATTCCTGCTCCTGTCACATCCAACGTGGAGAATTAGATGCATTAAGGGAACGGGTTTGCCTTCTGGAGTCTTTGTTGATGGTTATAGTTGAAAAAATGAAAAATGGAAAAAAAAATGAGAAAAAAAAATCAAAATCAACTGTGTACTTTTTGCTGCCGGTTCTTCAAGGCAAGTAAGAGCTTCCTTTGTCTCATGTATCCTGATGGTGACTGACTCTCCTGAAACAAGATTTTGCAAATAGACACATCCTTTCTTAAGGTCGTCTCTCTCATTCTCTTGAGGTTTGGAGAAGGATTTCTTAAATTGTTGGAAAAGCTATTTGAAGGGAAAAAAGAGAAAAGAAAGAAACCCTTGGCCCACAGGTGATCAATTACTCTGGGCAAAATCCATTTGAAAATCTTCTCAAATAAGCTGCAGAGCTGGTCTGAATGCTTAAACAGACATGACAGTCCAACTTTCGGGTGAAAGATCTGCTTTGGCTTCTGGTATAAATAGCTGCATTAGCACCCCAGGCAGAGAATAACACAATCTCCACCTTGGATATGCTAAATGTCCTCATTATTCAAAAGGCATGCGAACCGGCCAGGTGCTCTGTTTAAATGAAGAGGCAGCATGTACGCCAGCTGCACACGAGTCAACCACAGACACTCTTCAGTTTAAGCAGATTAGTCCTACTGAACATCTAATCTCCAGATATGATAGAGGAGGGAACGATGTATGATGGCTGTTTGGACAAAATGACCTCTAAGACCTCTTCTACTTTTAGGATGCCATGATTATTTTGGTTATCTTCAGGTTGTGTGTCTACCATGCAGCAGAAAGTGGCCTCTACTGGTGAGGTGTGATATTGCAGCCCAGCTCAAGTAGGCATGCTGCTGCTGCTGCTGCTGCTAAGTCGCTTCAGTCGTGTCCGACTCTTCGCAACCCCATGGACTGCAGCCTACCAGGCTCCTCCGTCCATGGGGTTTTCCAGGTAAGAGTACTGGAGTGGGGTGCCATTGCCTTGTAACAGGTAGCCCGCATATTTAAGGAGTGCTTCCTGTATCAAATGTTTATGTGGAAATTCTTGGTTGAGAAGAATATAGGTTCAAATGGAGATTATGGAACGATCCTCAAATGAGAGCTAGGCTAAGGAGTCTCCCATTTGTGGAGTGCAAGACAAACGGCATTCAACCACCACGATCTCCTGCACACCCGAGGGACACAACTCTTCCTTTGCAAAGCATCCTTGATTCAGTATTTTGTAATGTAAGCCAATGGAAAAGCGTACATACTTTGTAATGTAAGCCGATGGAAAAGTGATCTATTTCATTATCTCCTCAGAGCCAATCCAAAAGTTTTCTACTGCATGTGATGGTCCCACTCTGAGAATCCTTTGAGTTAAGCGCATACAGTTGGTCCCCAGAGACCAAAGGTGGATCTGTCAAGACAGCTAAAGCCTCAGGTCAGAAGGATGGGGAGTGCACAGAAACACAGCACACCCAAGTTGGAAGGATCCCAGAAGGTCATCTTTTCCAATTTCCTCTTAGTACAGATGGAGAAAATGAGGTTCAAAGAGGGGTGGTGATGTCCCAAGGTCCTTTCAGGAAGAGGCCAATCTAGTCAAGGACAGGTCCTGGCTTATCGCTACCCAGCCCAGGGCTCCTTATAATTCGATAGCCCAGCTCCTGGACTTTTTTAGTGAGAAAGTGGAAATGATAGTTGCTCAGTTGTGTCTGACTCTTTGCGGCACCATGGACTGTAGGCTGCCAGGTTCCTCTGTCCAGGGGATTCTCCAAGCAAGAATACTGGAGTGGGTAGCCATCTCCTTCTCCAGGGGATCTCCCCAACCCAGGGATTGAACCCTGGTTTCCTATACTGCAGGCAGATTCTTTATCATCTGAGCCACCAGGGAAGCCCATAGGTCAGCTCACAGAGCTGGCCAGGAAGTTCCCCTTTAAAGAGGCTTTTTAGGAAAGTTCCCATTTAAACAGGGGATGTCCTATAATTTCGCCCTCAAATATGATTTCATACTGGCAATTCTAAGAATTCTGCACCCAACTGTATTTCCCAGACTGTCTCTCCCCTGCCAGGAAATGATCCTGACTTTGACTTAGAAATCATGGTTATGTTAACATCACACCCCTCTAATCATATTAACTCAGATGACTATGTCAGTGTGTAAGATGCACCTCGAAGGCTAACCACACAAAAGCATGAGAAAGAGGAATCCACCCCTGCCCCTCTTGAAACCTCTTCCTCCAGAAAAATCAGTTCCAGCCGTCCAGTTCCAAGGACCTCTTGTAGGAGAGGGGAACTTCCGTGCCCTTCAAGAGACAATTAAAGTCATCTTAAAGGAAGCGGAATTAGACAGAACGAGCCTCCACGGACTCAAGAGCTTCTTCCCTCCCAACATCCCTTATGTTCCTCATAATGGATCCTTTCTTTAAACATTACACCCCTCAATTAGCTCATAATTGCTGTCCATGCCATATGAATTATGCATCATGCAATGCAAATCCAGGTTCCCTGGCACTGGACAAATCACAAGCTGTTGAAGAAGCTGGAGTAATTACCAAAACAGTCCCAGGAGACCTGGAGAAAATGAGCATTATCTGGTCCACAGGCCGTTCTGCCCTGCCTTCCCCACGTGCAGTCCAGACTCGCCCCCACTCCACTCGGCTTTAATGAACAGTTGCTGGGTTTTGAGCAGGTTCTGTGTGCCAAGCAATGTGCTAACATATACCAAGCTTCAACATCTCTATTCCTCACAAGCCTGGGAGGCTGGGACTACCATTTTATACATTACACACCTTAGCTTGGAATACCCTCTCCTTCTGGACTTTCTGGGTTTCCCAGGCTGGGGCTTGGGTGAGGTTCACCTTTGCGATATAAATGGAAGAAAGGGCTTGTTCATGCAAGTAACAAATGTCATGACAAAGGATGGCTTAAAGCTATTAAAAAAAGGACAAAGAGAGCTCTTCAGAAGCACTCAATGCGTTAATTACTAGTCAAATTACATTTATTGAAACTACTTCTTGAGAACCACTAAGAGAGAGTTATTGTGTATATTTAAAAGCTTTAAAATCACACTTCTTCCCATATATTCAAACTCATGCATGTGGATTCTCAACAGTCTATGTTTTCATACAATTACCTCAAATCATTGAGCTAATACTATGTATGTGTGTTATACACACATACATATATATGTGTGTTCATGTGTGTATGCACACATATGTATGTGGGCATGTTTGTTATGTCACATTTGATAGTAAGAAGAGGACATATCCCGCTCAGTGGTTCCTACCTTTATTCTACCACCATCTCTAGGTTCTAACTCGGAGAACAACATATCATTGCAATTATGCCCATATTCAGGTTGCTTCAATAAGATATGTCAAGATTTTATATCCAAATCAGTTGCAATAAAATAAATTATACTCTAGAAGTTCATTCAGCGTAAGGAGGTAAATGTCTATCTTCAGCTTCTATCCATTTTTTTTTTTTTAAGATAAACGTTAATAGCCTTCTTTTCCCTACCCTATCCATCTTTCGTGGAGATAATATTGAAGTAACTGCTGTTTCAAGCTTTTAATTATTCACTCATTTTCTCAAACGTTTATTCATTTTTTAAACATTTATTTAGGATCTATTATATGCCAACATATTGAGCTGGGAACTGATGTTGCCAAAGATAAATAAGACGTGACCTCTGTTTCTAAGTAGCTCGCCATTGAGTGGAAGACAGAGAAGCCATAGTCTGAAACTGCTCCCTGTAGTCTGGGGCTCAAAAGAGGGAAGAACAAAGGACTTGGAGGCAGACAGACCCAGCAGCACCACTTACTAATTGCACGATCATTACAATGCTCAGTTTCTTTATCTGTAGAATGGGGGTAAGTATTACTACACACTTGAAGTGTTATAACAACTCTAAGTAGCACTTTAGAATCCATCTTTACTTTTCAAATGTCAGGCCTGTATCAGAATTTTCACTTAAAAAAAAAAGCAGACACAGCTTTGAAATTAATGCTGACACAGAATGGATTCCTGGAGGCATACCCAGAGACATCTTTTCATCCTGCTCTCTGCCCAAGGACAATTCACCTATCTTGTCTGATTGCTACTTTCTTCACAGGACAAAAGATGAACAAATGGCCTTAAAGGTAGCTTTGATGTTTAAAAGTCAATGATTTTATTTATAGGTAACAAATCATAAACCCCTCTGGTGGTCTTCCCCTCCATGGGAAATATGATTGGGGTCAGGCCCAACGGGGTGGATGGAGGATGGGTCATGGTCGCTGTGATGGGTGGGCGTTACTTAGTGGTCTGTCGGTAGTCAAGAGTGGCAGCAGGGAGCTGAGGTCAGGAGATGAGAGACGCCAGGGCATGCATCAAACTTGAACGGGGAGATGGAGTTTAAATAGAAAAACGACATCAAAGTTGATAGCAAAGGAGCTCAAGGGATTGATGTAGAGCCCAGACAGACGAGGCCTACTTTTTAGCATAGAAGTCCGTTCATTCACTCACCCACCCAACAAATATTTCTGTAGCTCGTACTCCTTGCTAGTCTGTATTGGATGTTGAGTGTGCCGTAAGAGCAAGACAAGACCCCTGTCCTCAAGAGGTTTACAGTCCAGTGGGAGAAGCAGTCATTAAGAAAAGAATTACTTAAATATATAATTATCAGCCCTGAGAACTTCTCTCATAGTGTAGCCAGGTTGTCACAGAGGCAGAAAAAGCAGACCAGAGAAGTCTACAGTCAGGGAAGCCATTCTGGAGGAAGTGACATTTAAACTGTGGTATGAAAGAACTAGCTAGGAGAAGTTGAGGGAACAATTTCCATAAATGACAGGCGCTTTGGAGATGCCATTTTATATGGACATTAAAGAGTGTGACAAGAGGGAGATTCCTGAGAAGGGCTGATCAAAACAGATTGGCAATCACATCATCTTCATCTGTAAATGGGTTTATATATACATATATAGAGAGTGTCAAAGTGTTTCTGTGTCAAAGCTTCAGAAACTGCTGTAGCAATATCTGTTTCTTGTGGGAGAGCTTAGAGTTCATGTTCTTGCTTTTCATGAGTGAACTCTCTGGGCACTTAAAGAGCTGTGAGTGAGTTACTCGCCCATGGAGAAGCTGAACATGGGTCCCCAGTTAGCCTTAAATGAACTCTCTCCTTCCACTCCCACTCCCTGCCCATGACCCTTCTTGAGGCCCATGGAGAGAAGGATGGAAGGCAGGACATGGAGGGAGTAAGGATCTATGAACTTTACAGGTATTCAAGTGTTGCCAAAGTGTGTTAAATAGCCAAGTAGATTCACCAAATGTTAACATGGGGAGTAAAAAGGACCTAGAATGGAATATGTCCGGAAAATAAATTAAACAAATATTCTGGCTTTTGTTGCAGGACTTATCAGAGCCTTTATAATGTACATTGTAAATCTTTAACTAAGGATACAATTAGTAATATTTTCCAAACTTATTTGACCATGAAATGTGCTTTTGGGGACTGTTTCTTGAGGGGTGTTGTGATTCAGAATGCATTTTGGTAAATGCTATTTAAATAAGTAACTCAAATTTGGGCTTTAAAAGTGAAATGGGTCTTACATCCTTGTTCGAACCTCCTGCTTTACAGAGGACTCTGAGTAAAAACGACTGTTCTAAATCCACTTCTTTTATACATATAGCTGATACACTTCACTGTACAGCAGAAACGAACACACAATTATGGAGCAACTATATCCCAATAAAAAGATAAATCCACTTCTTTGACATTATTGTATGCATTTCTTCTGTACTATGGATGCCCGTTCTATTAACTTTCAGGAGGGTAAAGTGCTATAAAGGGATGAGGAAATCTCTGCATGTTACCTTGGAACTTTGAGCAACCGCTCTGGACCTCAGTTTGTGTAAGTGTTCAGTGAATACGATGCAACCTTGAGTTGTTGCAAAGGCAATGTTGTATGTAGAGTATCTGGCACAGGGAGGTACTTAATAAGCTCTCCCCGCCTCCCGCCATGAGAAATAAGCATCATGCTGACATAAACACTGTATGCAAATATTCAAGGCTTAAAAAAAAATGTGCTTTATCCAGGTCCCAAAGTAGAAGCACATTAACGCAAAGTAAAATATGCTGTTCAGTTCTGTTGGTTTAGACACTGCCTCTTTCTTCCCCAAAGTGTTTCTACTTTATAACCTGGTGCTAAACTTCAGAGAGGCCTGGCGTGCTGCGATTCATGGGGTCGCAAAGAGTTGGACACGACTGAGTGACTGAACTGAACTGAACTGAAACTTCATTTAAGACAAACACATTGGCGTTTATCAACTGTTATCAGAATTTATGCTTCAGAATTAGAGCATTTCAAAAACTGAACTCTCTTACAGTTTAGTAAAGTGGAAATAGACTCCAAAAAGGGAAGTGACTGGCCCGAGGTCACTGCATGCTTTTGGAGCAATCTTAGCTCCAGTGAGCTAGTACTGTCTAGCCTGGGGCCTTTACTCCAAACCAGCAACTCCTCATTTATTTTCTCGGAACTTAAGGTGAGCTAATTGCTCTTTACCTCTGTAAACCCAGGAAACTGAGGGATTTTTGTTTCCTTGCTGAGGTGGGAAGATGCAGTTTGAAAAGAGAAAAGCTTCCACCATCAGAGTTCAGTGTTTGGGGCTGAACAGAGGATTCAGCAGGTTTAAGCAGGATTTCAGCTAGCGTCCAAGCTGGACACAGACTATTCTTTCTTCAATTAACTGGAAAAAACTGTTCCAAGGGAAAGCCTCTTTTCTGATGTACATGCAGTGGAGCAGGTGCCAGGCTGCAGCCCCAACAGTTAGGCAAATCAGTTGTGCAGACTTTAAAAACTAAAACAAAGGTAAACTGAATATCCCAGAACGTAATTTCTATGCAATGCCAGTGTAAGTAACAAAAGTACCGATTCCTGCTCTCGTCCTTACCTAGCTGATGCCTCGGGCGGTGATGCGGACACGGACCTTGTGGGTCTGGGTTCTAACTCTGCTCCTTTCACTCATTGCCTGCTGACCTTGGATGAAGCACACCCCCTTCCTTTCTGATCCCTCATCTGTCCTCTGGGGATGGTAGCTATTTGCCTTTTTATAAGAATGAAGTGAAAGACTGAAATCAAACATCTACTCCCATGCCTTACTGCCTACTTCAGGGCAGGCATCACACTCGGTGCTGTAGAAGGACGAAGATTGTCTTTTGCCCTCCAGGGTACCCCTCTTCTGGGGCACTTTCACCCCAGATTCTGTGACAAACACTCTCATAAAGAATCCCCATGGTGTGCCCACAAAACAGCAAGGAAGTGTAAGGCAGACCTTAGTGATTCACCAACATGCTGCGTTTGCTTATTCCTGGTGCATGTTAGAGACCTAGCTTTTGCAATCATTGTGTTTTTGAACCCATGAGCTGATGAAGGGATTCTGTGAGTGACAGTCTGGTCTGTCTGGGCAAAATCTGAGAATCTGCCTTGGAAATATTAATAGGAAGCAGAGCAGACAGATCCTTGAAATTAATTTTAAAAAGGAGGCTCTTGTGCAGTTAATGCTCAGTGGGTGTATCTCCCTGTTCATAGGTTGTGGGTCCAATCTCCAAGTGCAACATGGGGCCCAGGCAGCAGGCACAGTGTCCTAGTTAACTTGGAACAGGGCAGGAGGGTGCCCAGTGAGGGGGATCAAGCCCTCAGAAGATGGGAAATCAGACTAATCCCAACACGTTTGTTCTATATGGACCCCAGCTGATCAGAGGATCTTGGAAGGGCCCTAGTTCTTGTTGGAAACAGAACTGGAAGGGACCAGAGAAGGCAACCAGGTTTAGTTTCCTCTCAGATATCACATAATCCTAGTCACGGGAAGAACACTCTTAGAAAGTTTTCTTCCCACTTGGAAAATAGAAACCTCAGTCCAGGGGAGACTCTTGCCAAGGCAACAGAACACGCTTGGGGTGGGCGATGGACGTCACCTGGCCCATCTCTAATGTGACAGATCAGGAAACTGAGGCAGGGAGGGCTTGCCAGGGGACACACAGTGAGTTAGGGGCAGGGCTGGTTCTGAAACCCTCCTTCTTGACCCTGGGAGCAAACGGGGCGTGGGGGTGGGGCTGAGCCCTGGGGCTGAGCTCTGTCAGCCGGGAGGGTGAGCTACACCATGCGGGTGGTACTGAGAACACGCCCTGGTAGCAGATACACAGCACCTGGTTAGGAAGTGGATTGGAAGCTCATGTGTAAAGCCCAGGGCTTCCTGCGTAGGTCCTGCCCTCCTGCTTCTGCCCCGTCACGGCCCCTGCCCACCCTCTCCCAACCTGGTTCTCCTGAGTCCCTTGGAGCCATGGAAACAACCCTATGCGAGATGAGGACGTGTGAGTTCCCCTTGAAACTCGCACACAAGTTGGCTAATCCTGGCTGGAGCGATGACTTGTGTCAGTACTTCTCAGAGTGTACCGGCCAAGAGGCCCCTAGGGGGCAGGGATATGGAAATGGTAGAGGAGATGGGAGGAGATTTTTAACCCAACAAACACGTCCATTTACCTTTGCAGACATTTATTGAGGGCCTACTATGTGCTAGGCACAGAACGCTCAGGATCCCAGACGTCTAATCAGCACTCTGGGCGGGTACGCCCTTCTTTCTGAATGTCAGCCGCCCAATCCTGGGCTTTGCGCTGCCTCTCTTTCTTCTTTACTCTCTTTCTTTCTTTTCTTAAGCCACCAACAAAACTCTGACCTCTCCCTGAGCACACAATGCAGGCAGTCACTCATGCATTAACAACCACCGGGCCCCAAAGGTCGTTTCTATGACAACCCTGGGGTCCTTAATGACCCTGGCAGGCCAATGATTTTGTTTTGTTTGAGAGTGAAGAATATAAGTCAGGCCGGCTCAGCTCGGGCGCTACCCCCCCCCGCACCCCTCCCCACTCCGCCGGCGCTGATATACTGTTCATTATCTGGCACTGCATCAGCCCCAGAGACAGGGCGGCAGCCGGCAATGAAAGACAAGAACCCGGCTGCAGACAAAGAGCTGTAAAGGACCAGAGTGTGCCGTGCATACAGGGCTGCCGGGCTTCATTAATTCCATCGCTGGCCAGGGAGTGGGAACAAGTGCCCTGGGGTCCCCAGCTCTTGGAGTCTGGAGTCGAATATACTCACGTGAACCCCACACCACCGTTGGGCTCTTTAGAAAGAGCCATGTTTGGGGCCTAGTTGGGAAGTCTCAGTCCAGGAGGTTCACGGGATTCACAGTCAAGCAGCACCACTCCCAGCAGCCAGACCTATCATTTTAATGGTGGGAAGAACAAGGCAATTACCGCGCAGCCCCACCAGCCTCCAACAGTAACTTCAGAAGCTGGGCCCTTCTGCCCAGAAAAAAAGAGGGTGGTGAGATTTCTGGTCATTGTCGCTGGGTAGGGTGGCTGTCCCCCTGGACTCTCCAGTGGGGCTTTCTGGTTCTACCCCGAGAAACTTCCTGGGGAGGAAGCTCTCACTGTCTCCTGATCTTGGGGCAAATTGGGCCTCCAGCTCGTCACATTAATTTTCAGATGTGTTCTTCGGCAGCATGGGATTTTGCTAGCAGACACTTGGAATTATTTTTGTCATGTGTGCAGTGTGTGTGCATGGCTGAAATCCCCTAGAATAAGTCATTATCCTCTAAAAAAAAAAAAAAAATCAGCTCCTACTGGCTGCCTGGTGGCCCAATCAGCTGACTCATTTTCCAAGCTTTCCCTCAAGTAATTAGCGTTTTCATTTTTCCCAACCTGCTTATTAGATAAACTCCAGGATCTCAGTTCGGTTGAAGCACATTTTTGTGAGTTGACTCGTCCCAGCCTCTCCCCAAGAAACAAAAAGGACAGATCTGGAGAAGGGCACAAAGAGATGAGTGATTTCTGCCCATGCTCTCTCTCCTGGACTGTTCGCTAATGAAGGGCAGCACACTGCTGGAGATCCTGGGCAAGGAGCATGGCGGGGGATTCCAGCCTCTGCTCTCAGACCCCAGCATGATGTTGGGCAAGTATGTTTGGTCATTCTTCAACAGGAACCAAGTCCCTTTCAGTGTTCACATTTTCAAAGGTGCAGAAACAAGATGCTGCTGATTCCTGGGAGAACTCCGGTCACCTCTTGCCCTTTCCTGGTCTGGGTTTCCCTGCTGTCAAATGAGGGGCTTGCTCTGGATCAGGAATGGAAAACCACGAAGGTGTGAAACAGGCCTGGTGGTGAGATCTCAGGAGACTAGAGGATGAAGACATTAGCTGCCATGTGGGAACGCAGGCCCCGTATTGCCAGCGCTCCTGAGGGTTATATGAGAAGACAGAACCTGGCTTTTTAAAAAGGAAACCTTGAGAGTTTTCACTGTTGTCAATTAATTCTAACTTTCTAGAACTTTATGCTCATCAAGGAAGACACATGGGCATATAATGTGTGGTTCCAGGGCCACCACCTTCTGCTCTAGACCTCTGCAGCTACAAATGTTGTCAAGTAACCAGGCACATTAATGTTGGGGGTCACAAAGAGTTGGATACGGCTTAGCAGTTGAACAGCGACAGTAACGACAAACTAGGCACATCAGCATTACTTGGAAGCTCTTGGAAATGAGCATAGTTTCAGACCTTACCCCAGATCTCCTGCGTTATAAACCCATGATCCATTAGTACATTAAGTTTAGGAACCAATGTATAGGATCTTCGACATCTCTGAAATTGGCTGTCTGACTTTCCGTAACCAGGACATTCTCCAGCACCTTCCCCAAGCACAAATTGTCCTCACCTCTTGTTCACCCCGTAGCAGAATGGTCTATGAGAAGTACAGGAGACCGAGGTATGTGGGCTCATTCTCAGGGCTCTGTGTGCATCTGGTCCAAAGCCCGCCCTCAGGCAGGGAACAGTTAAGCTATCCAGGGAGCTGGCTGTCTATTCTCCTCCCAAGGGAATGGAGTGGCAGAGTGGCTTGATCTCATCGTATATGTGTACGTATGTATATATATAGGTTATATATATACACACACACATATATAGTTTATATATCAGTTCAGTTCAGTTGCTCAGTCGTGTCCGACTCTTTGTGACCCCATGAATCACAGCACTCCAGGCCTCCCTGTCCGTCACCAACTCCCGGAGTTCCCTCAAACTCATGTCCATTGAGTTGGTGATGCCATCCAGCCATTTCATCCTCTGTTGTCCCCTTCTCTTCCTGCTCCCAATCCCTCCAAGCATCAGAGTCTTTTCTAATGAGTCAACTCTTTGCATGAGGTGGCCAAAGTATTGGAGTTTCAGCTTTATCATCATTCCCTCCAAAGAAATCCCAGGGCTGATCTCCTTCAGAATGGACTGGTTGGATCTCCTTGCAGTCCAAGGGACTCTCAAGAGTCTTCTCCAACACCACAGTTCAAAAGCATCAATTCTTTGGCGCTCAGCCTTCTTCACAATCCAACTCTCACATCCATACATGACCACAGAAAAACCATAGCCTTGACTAGACGAACCTTTGTTGGCAAAGTAATGTCTCTGCTTTTGAATATGCTATCTAGGTTGGTCATAACTTTCCTTCCAAGGAGTAAGCGTCTTTTAATTTCATGGCTGCAGTCACCATCTGCAGTGATTTTGGAGCCCCCAAAAAATAAAGTCTGACACTGTTTCCACTGTTTCCCCATCTATTTCCCATGAAGTGATGGGATCAGATGCCATGATCTTAATTTTCTGAATGTTGAGCTTGAAGCCAACTTTTTCACTCTCCTCTTTCACTTTCATCAAGAGGCTTTTTAGTTCCTCTTCACTGTCTGCCATAAGGGTGGTGTCATCTGCATATCTGAGGTGATTGATATTTCTCCTGGCAAACTTGATTCCAGCTTGTGTTTCTTCCAGTCCAGCGTTTCTCATGATGTACTCTGCATATAAATTAAATAAGCAGGGTGATAATATACAGCCTTGACGTACTCCTTTTCCTATTTGGAATCAGTCTGTTGTTCCATGTCCAGTTCTAACTGTTGCTTCCTGACCTGCATACAGATTTCTCAAGAG
>NW_011494601.1:3302625-3303066 GCF_000754665.1 Bison bison bison
CCCATCTCTTTCAGAATTGTCCTCAGTTTATTGTGATCCACACAGTCAAAGGCTTTGGCATAGTCAATAAAGCAGAAATAGATGTTTTTCTGGAACCCTCTTGCTTTTTTGATGATCCAGCGGATGTTGGCAATTTGATCTCTGGTTCTTCTGCCTTTTCTAAAACCAGCTTGAACATCAGGAAGTTCACGGTTCACATATTGCTGAAGCCTGGCTTGGAAAATTTTGAGCATTACTTTACTAGCGTGTGAGATGAGTGCAATTGTGCGGTAGTTTGAGCATTCTTCGGCATTGCCTTTCTTTGGGATTGGAATGAAACTGACCTTTTCCAGTCCTGTGGCCACTGCTGAGCTTTACAAATTTGCTGGCATATTGAGTGCAGCACTTTCACAGCATCATTTTTCAGGATTTGAAATACATATATATATATATATATATATA
>NW_011494601.1:3303166-3326291 GCF_000754665.1 Bison bison bison
TATATATATATAGGTTTCTCAGGTGGAGCTAGTGGTAAAGAACACACCTGCCAACACAGGCGACATAAGGGACATGGGTTAGATCCTTGGATCAGGAAGATTCCCTGGAGGAGGGCATGACAATCTGCTCCAGTATTCTTGCCTGGAGAATCCCATGGAGGGAGGAGCCTGGTGGGCTACAGTTCATAGCATTGCAAAGAGTCAGACAAGCCTGAAGTGACAACACACACACAGCTGGGTTGGGTCTTAGTTGCGGCTCATGAGATCTTCGTTGTGGCCTGCAGGCTCTGTAGTTGAGGTGTGCAGGCTTGGTGGTTGTGGCTTAGTTGCTCCTTAGCATAGGAGATCTTAGTTCTCCAACCAGGGATAAAACCTGTGTCTCCTGCATTGGAAGATGGATTCTTAACCACTGGAGCACCAGGGAAGTCCCATAAATGTGTACTTTAAAGTTCACGTTTTCTAGAATTGACAGCTATTGATCAAGTTCTTTCATGAAATGATGAAAGATGGCTGCTGATCTGACATCATACTGGTTTGCTTCCTGATTATCCTAAAGCCTTTTCTTGGGTTTCTCCTTCCTTCCCTAACCTTTGAAATGTGGGCTGACCCCAGGGCTATGTCTTCTGCTGCCTCCCTACAAGGATGTTCCTCTGAATCCACTCTCTCAGCTTCCGCTTCTCAGAGAGGTCGTGGTAGTGCCTTCCCAGTGGCTTGTGCACCTCAGGCCCTGTGGCTAGAAGGAAAGAATTACACCGCCCCAAAGTTCATTCTAGTCTTGGTCACGCAGTCACTTTTAGTGGCCTCATCACTCAGGCTTGAAACTGGGTGGTGGCAGGAAGAGCCAGTGTCCTGAGTCCTGATGTTAACCATTCCATTTAAGTCTTTTCATCCTCAAGATGTTCTAGGAGCAAGCAATCTGGAAACTGACAAGTCAGCAAGATGATTTTATGAACATGTTTTCGACTTTCTGTGATAATGACTATTTCTTTCTCACTCTCCTCTCGTCCGCATCCAACAGATGCAAGATGTGGTTGTTGCCACCTCCTGGCTCTCCCTCCCAAGGCTGCTGCCCTGGGCTGAACCCTCATTAACTAGGTCTGAGATCTCGAGATTACTCTGCTGAAGACACAGTACAAGACAGAACTCCACTTGCCTAAATCAGCAGTGCGTCCTCAGGGCTTCCTTAAGGAAGCCCACGGTCTTCACCTGGCTTTCAGAGCCCCTTTACAACATGACCCAGCATGTCCCACACTCTTCATATCACACACAGCAGACTCTCCAGGTAAATGGAAGGAGTGTGTTTTCCTCTTGCTAGCCTAGCCTGTAACATTTCCTTTAGCAGAAATGTCCTTCCACTATCAATTTCACCTAAATCTAAGTGCTTCCAAGTGTTTAAGGCTCAGTTCAAGGTCACTTCCCCCAGCAAGTCCTGCTCCCCCAGCCAGTACTTATCTTCCCTCCTCCCCAGCTCTGGGCCACTTTTTCCTCCCCCTTATGGCACACCACAGGTGTTAGTCTGTTCAGGTTGTCATAATAACATATCACAGACTTCGGTGACTTAAACAACAGAAATGTATTTTCTCCCAGTTTGAGTGGCTAGAAGCCCAAGATCAAGGTTCTGGCCAGCGTGGTTTCTCAGGAGGGCCTGCCTTCTGCTTTACAGCTGCTGCGTTCTCATCTGTCCTCGTGTGGCCTTTCCTTGTGGCATGCGTTAAGAGACAGTGAGGACGAGAGCTCTGTGCCTCCCTTCTTATAAGGACACAAGTCCAGGAGGATCAGAGCCCCTGTCATGACCTCCTGCTAAGTGACTTTGTTAGAGGCCCCATCTCTAGATACAGCCATGCTGGGGTTAACACTGCAATTTATGAATTTTGAGAGGACACGAACTTTCAGTCCATCAGAGGTAAGTCGTCTTGGTTATTTGTGTGCGTATCTTATTTCCCTTCCTAAGCCCTACTCTGAGCTTTCCAAGGACAGTCCGTCTTGTGTATAAATGGTATTTAATGATGCCATCCATGTATTAGGCGCTTAGCAAATATTTGGTGGATGGATTTGCAAATAAGGTCTCCATCACTTTTCAAGTCAGAACCCAACAGAACCTGGGTGACTCTGGGGCTTTTTATTTCAGTGCCTTTGTCCACATGTTGCCCTCTACCTAGATCTGCCCCCATGTCCTTCCACCTGGGATGCAGGGGCTAGCTCATCCATCACTTCTTTTAGAAACTCTACCTGACTCCATCAAGTACAGGGAAGGTTTCTCATTGACCAGAGGAGTCCTTCCATCTCTGTCTCTATTGCGCAGTGATGGACATTTCCTGGGGCTTCCCAGGTGGCTCAGCGGCAAAGAATCCACCCGCCAATGCAGGAGACACAGGTTCAATCCCTGTGTTGGGAAGATGCCCTGGAGTAGGAAATGGCAACCCACTCCAGTATTCTTGCCTGGAAGATTCCATAGATAGAAGAGGCTGGCAGGCTAGAGCCCATGGGGTCACAAAGAGTCTGACAGGACTGAGCGACTGAGCATGCACACATGAACATTTCTTATATGCCCGTCTCCCTTGGTGAAATCCTTATGGGCTGGGACTAGAGCTCTTCAGTCTGTGTATCCAGCATCTAGCATGTTGCTTGACTACTAATAATTGCACAATTAAATATCTGTTGAAAGAAGGAATGCGTAAAAACAGGAACATTAAGAAAAAATTCCCTATCATTCCTTTCTGAATTTGCCTTTTAAAAACAAATTTATTATAATGTTTCAGACAATTGTTTTACATGACTGTTCACGGGTAGTGTCATTTCAGATCCCATGACAACGAAAAGGAAAAAAAGATTAGTATACAGAGAAAGTAAAAAGGGGGAAGTTAGAAATCTATACATTTGAGAAGAAAATTCCTCAACAACAGTAGCTCTTTGCCATTCATAGAAACATATTATGAACCATCACAGTCAGTTTCACGTTTTCCAGGACAGCATGCAGTTGCTGTCCAGGAAAAGGGAGGTAAAATGAATGTGAATCCATCAAATCCATGACTGTTATAACAGCAGTAATAATAAGTGATAATATTAACACTTGCAGAACCACGTGCTCTGCTAGACTCTCTTAATGCATCCCCATTTAACTATCACAACAGTCATAAGAGATCAGAATTACTATTTGCATTTTACAGTTAAAGAAACTGAGGTTCAAAGAGATCAAGTGATTTGCCCAAGGACACAAAATCTATAAGAAGCTGGGGTGCCCAGGATGGGGGCTTTTCAGTGCTAAACTGGGGAGGTCCCAGGCAAACCAGGATGAGTGGATCAGCCTGTAAGTGACAGACATAGGGTTGAAAGCCACTCTCTGATGCCAGAACTTGAGCTACCAAACACATTCAACACTTGCTTGGTAAAGAGTTCAGATACCTTGTTTACACGCCGAGAAGCCATTTTTGTAGCAGTGAGTTCAAGAGAGTTATCAGGCATCACGGATGTGCGAGTTTACGTTCCCAGACTGGAGGCTCTCTGAGGGCAGGGGCTCTATTTTCTTTCTCTTCCTTCATCCCAAGGTCCCAAGAGGAGACCTGCACACAGCACGTGTTCAGGAAAAGCTTATTCCATGTGCAGCTCTTTTCCCACCACTGAAAGACAAAACATCCCAACTTGATTTGATCCTTGGCTCCTCAAATGCCATCCCCAACTCCAGTCATCCCTTGCTCTTATTTCCTTTTTCTGTCAGTGCAGACTCTCAAATGGCTGCCTGTTTCCTCATTAAGGTCCTGAGCTCCAGGAGAGAACATGTGCCCCGAACATGAGTTTTCACTTGCTTTCCCTTTCTAACATCATCCTATGACTCTCTCTGAAATCCTACAACTTCCCTGTTTGCGTTCCTGGAATGTTTCTACTGGAGAATTATGTCCACCTAGAAAAGTGTGTCCTCCCTGGAGACCAGAAGCCACAACTACCCATTGCAATGTCTCTACTTTCCCCCTAATTTATGGCTTTGTAAAGGGTTGGCCAATGTGGCAGATGAAGTGAACGTGTTAGTCACTCAGTCATGTCTGACTCTTTTCAACTCCATGGACTGTAGCCCACTGGGCTCCTCTGTCCATGGGATTCTCTAGGCAAGAATCCTGGAGTGGGTTGCCATTCCATTCTCCAGGAGATCCACTGGACCAGGGATTGAACCCGGGTCTCCTGCGTTGCAGGCAGATTCTTTACCATCTGAGCCACCAGGGAGGCCCCAAGTGGCAGATATTGTCACCCCATATCCATGTCCCCTTCTCCCATATGAATGAGTGTTTAAGAGGGTGGCTTGCATGGCTGCCCTGAACCAGGAGGACACCTCCCAGCCTCCGTTGCACAGCCATGTGGCCAAGTCCTGACCAATGGGACAGCAGCAGCAATGTTGTGTGATAACTTCCAGGATCTTTGCTAAGGAGGAGAGCCAGTGTGCATACTTCATCCCTTCTTCTCCATCATTTTCTCTGTCCTGGAACATAAATGCCACCTTGGACTATCAGGGCAAGGGCCACACTGCAAGGATGGCAAGGTGGAGATCTAGAAGGTTCTTGGGTCTCTGACACAGTGGGGTGCTATATTGGCATGGCCTACTTTCATATAAAAAATAAATAAGCTTCTATCTTGTGTAAGTCACTGTTATGCTTTACTTTTTTTTTTTTTTTCAGTTGCAGTTTTAATCCTAAATAAGATAGTTGCCATGAATGAGGTTGTTGCTTGAGATGAAGTATGTATTAACGCTCAATGACACAGACGAAGCACAGAGACACCGCTCAGCTTTGGTGTCACTCTACGGAGACAGAAGACAAAAGACCTCATGCAGCCATGGCATTGTCTGCTTCTCATCTTGCTTTGACATTGTTTTCTCTTCTCTCTACCCTTCGCTGTCCTGGAGTCCCTGTTGCTCCATATTGGAGTGGTCGTGGCCAGGCTTTGATTCCAAATGCAGAGGACGTCTTCATTGGTGATCATATACGGTTTACACTTGAGGTGGAAATTCTCCACCAGCTTGGCACCTCTCACTCTGCCTGTCCTCATCCCTCCCGTCAGCATGCTGGCCATCAGATGCTGGGGCAAGTTCCACTGAGCATCCAAGGCATGACTTCTTTCTCTGAGCACCAATCTGCTTTGCCATTCTCACCATTCCCACTCTATCACGGCTCTGAGCTACATCACAGCAGAAGAAAAGATTTTGGAAACCCCTGATTTCTAATGTTTTAAACGAAGCAACTTCCAGAGTAAATAATGACATGAAAAGGTCTCCCTAAGGTGTTGCAATAAAAAAAAAGAAGAAAAAGCACATTCCCCATCACCCAAATCAGGATGGACTGGAAGCTTCCATGCCAAGTTCACGTGTAAGCTCCAGAGGATGCCTGGCCTAGAGCAGCACAGGGAACTCAGCGAAGTGAGCTGATCTGAGTCATGGCTTGGATCCCAAGTGTTATATCTTCTCTCATTTCATCTCTCTTGAGCACACGCTGTCCCTTACCCTTTATAATATAAAGCTTATATTAGCTTTAACCAGTAGTTTGTTATGTAAAATGTTCCACATGACAGCTCAGCTTTGCCCTAATTCTCCCATTTCCTGTAACCTCTTAAAGATCTTTCTTAATGTCCTTGCTCTGTAATCCATTAATTTCTATTTTATGAGTAGAGACTTCCCTTGATATTTCTTTGCTACTAACCTTTTTTTTTTTCCCTCTTTTTTCTCTGTCTTGTTTCCCTCCTCTTGATATCCTCTCTGGTCAAGCTCTTCTCCACATTTGACACAAACCTTTCCTGTTTTAAGTTGTCTGTTGCCCAATATTTCATCCTCTGCTCAGAGGAAAGACAAATGGCCAAGATGGCCTTTTCAGAAACAAAAGCAAGAAATGTTTTCTCTGTGTATTATAGTTCAGGGCATGACCTAGTTCAAAATGCCCACTCCACCTTCTTGTATCTTTTTTCCTATGAATTCCATTATCTTCTTTGTTCCTCTCTGCAGCACTGATAACGCTTACCTAATATTACAAGCACTCATTTCCTCTCCCCTCCTAAGCTCTGAGCACTCAGAAACTAGGGATCATGTTTTTCACCCTTACCCATGGGGCCAAACACTTCTTGGCACATAGTAGGCGCCACATAAATGATTGGATCTTGTAAACCACTCAGCTGTCCTTGTTTGTTTATTTTTGGCCTCACCATGCAGAATGTGAGATCTTAATTCCCTGACCAGGGATCAAACCCTCACTCCCTGAATTGGAAGGATGGATTCTTGACCATTGAACTGCCAGAAAAGTCCCAACTTTCCTTGTTTTAAATGAATAATTTTATGATTATGAAACAAGTTGATAAGCCAGATCTCATCAAAATTAAAAATGTCTGCTTTTCGAAAAGCACTGTCAATAGAATGAAAAGTAAGCCACAGACTGAGAGTATGTAAAGCTCGTGTAGCTGGATATTTAAAGAATTTCAGAAATCAGTAATAAGAAAACAACTCAATAAAAAGTGGGCAAAATATCTGAATAGATGCTTTATGAAAGGAGATATATGGATGGAAAATAAGCACATGGCAAGGTGCTCATCTTTGTAAGCCTTGTTGTTGTTTAATCACTAAATTGTGTCTGACTCTCTGTGATCCCATGGACTGTAGGCTGCCAGTCTCCTCTGTACATGGGATTTACCAGAAAAGTAGACTGGAATGGGTTGCCATTTCCTTCTCCAGGGGATCTTCCTGACTCAGGGATTGAACCCCGGCAGGCAGAGTCTTTACCACTGAACCGCCAGGGAAGCCTTCAGTTCAGTTGAGTTCAGTCGCTCAGCCGTGTCCAACAGTTTGCAACCCCATGAATCACAGCACACCAGGCCTCCCTGTCCATCACCATCTCCCGGAGTTCACTCAGACTAATGTCCATTAGGTCGGTGATGCCATCTAAGCATCTCATCTTCTGTCGTCCCCTTCTCTTCCTGCCCCTAATCCTTCCCAGCATCAGAGTCTTTCCCAATGAGTCAACTCTTTGCATGAGGTGGCCAAAGTATTGGAGTTTCAGCTTTAGCATCAGTCCTTCCAAAGAAATCCCAGGGCTGATCTCCTTCAGAATGGACTGGTTGGATCTCCTTGCAGTCCAAGGGACTCTCAAGAGTCTTCTCCAATACCACAGTTCAAAAGCATCAATTTTTCGGCACTCAGCTTTTTTCACAGTCCAACTCTCACATCCATACATGACCACAGGAAAAACCATAGCCTTGACTAGACGGACCCTTGTTGGCAAAGTAATGTCTCTGCTTTTCAATATGCTATCTAGGTTGGTCATAACTTTTCTTCCAAGGAGTATGTGTCTTTTAATTTCATGGCTGAAGTCACCATCTGCAGTGATTTGGGAGCCCCCCAAAATAAAGTCTGACACTGTTTCCACTGTTTCCCCATCTCTTTCAAGGAGTGCATTTTCCTTTCCTTTTTCCCCAGTCCTTCTATTGCTAAAACGACCTCCCTGACAGCAGGCCCAGCTCTCAGGGAATGGGTGTGAGAAAAGGTAATAAGAGTGTCCAAGGGGATAACCGTGAGGGGGCCAGACCCAGCCCAGCTAAGGCCTGAGCCCAACAGGAGGCATCCTCCTTCCCCCATCACCTGTTTGGTTTTATTTTCCTCTGGCTCTTTGAATGACTTGCAAATGTATAGACATTTTCCTCACTCTCTTGTAGCTTCCTCTTTCCTGCAGACTTCTACATGGCCTCTGTGCTGATGCTGCCTGTCTCAGAATGATGCTCCCAGGAGCTACGTGTCATGCCCATGGCAGTGTGGATCTGTGCAGGCAAGCACTTAGCTGGGTCCCAGAGACATACGGTCAATCAGAGCCAATCAGACTGGCATGGGGAGGAGGCATAGGAGGGACCACATGAGCCAAGGCCTTTTTCTGTCCCTCCACATGCTTATCTGATCATTCTCTCTCATCCCTATTTTTCTGGAGTATGTGGAAAGTTAATGACATATGGCAATAGTTTCCAACTAGGAGGGGTATTTGGGATAAACGTCTGGAGATGTTTTGGGCTGTCATGATTTGGAGTTAACTACGGGGATCTAGTGGGTAGAGGCCAGAGATGATGCTAAACATCATACCATGCACAGAGCAGTGCCCACAACAAGAAATTCTCCAGCCCTGAATGGCAGCAGTACTAAGGCTGAGAAACCCTGATATACAATGAGGCTCCATTTACCAGAAGGTGAGAAACAGCTGTGATAAAGCCCATTTGTGTGACCTCAGAGAAGAGAAGAGATGCTTCTTCCTTCAGGGAGCCTCAGACACATAATTATTGTGAAATAACAAAAGATAAGAGCCCTGAGGATTTAGCTGAAGTGACAGCTGACAGCAAAAAAAAAAAAAAAAAAAAAAAAAAGGCTGTTTGTAAACAGGACTGAGAAGGAATTAATTGTGGCCAGTGTCTAAGAATAGAATATCTTCTAGAAATAACTAATATGTGTACAGTACTTACTAGTTTTTATGAAGTGCTTAAAATCTTATCAGAAACACTTTTAAACCAAAATAGCAACACCAACAAGACCCACAGTCTCTGGCAGGTAAAAGTTTAGTTAAATTTAGCTGGAACATAACTCAGACAAAGGAGTTGGTGCCAAATATATTTTGGAGGTTTCTGAATCTTTAGGTGATAGAAATGACTATATAAAAATTGTGTTTACCTGAAGATCTTTTATTCGTTTATTGCTTTTTTAGCATATAATCTTTGGTACAAGATTTTCATTGGCACCAGATCTTAATGGCAATATTACATAGTCTGTGCCAGTAAAAGGAAGGCAAACAACATGTAATTCCAATATCTAGTATGCTGTTAACCCTTTAGTTCAGTTCATTTCAGTCACTAAATCGTGTCCAACTCTTGGAGACCCCATGGACTGCAGCATACCAGGCTTCCCTGTCCATCATCAACTCCCGGAGCTTGCTCAAACTCATGTCCATCAAATCGGTGATGCTATCCAACCATCTCATCCTCTGTCATCCCCTTCTCCTCCTGCCTTCAATCTTTCCCAGCATCAGGGTCTTTTCCAGTGAGTCAGTTCTTCACATCAGATGGCCAAAGTAACTGGAGCTTCAGCTTCAGGATCAGTCCTCCCAATGAATATTCAGGACTGATTTCCTTAGGAGGGACTAGTTGGATCTCCTTGCAGTCCAAGGGACTCTCAAGAGTCTTTTCCAACACCACAGTTCAAAAGCATCAATTCTTCAGCACTCAGCTTTCTTTCTGGTTCAACTCTCACATCCATACATGACTACTGGAAAAACTATAGCTTTGATATTACAGACCTTTGTTGGCAAAGCAATGTCTCTGCTTTTCAATATGCTGTCTAGGTTTGTCATAGCTTTTCTTCCAAGGAGCAAGCATCTTTTAATTTCATGGCTGCAGTCACCATCTGCAGTGATTTTGGAGCCCAATAACATAGTCTCTCACTCCTTCCATTGCCCCATCTAGTTGCCATGAAGTGATGGGACCGGATGCCATGATCTTAGTTTTTTGAATGTTGAGTTTTAAGCCAGCTTTTTCACTCTTGTCTTTCACTTTAATCAAGAGGCCCTTTAGTTCATCTTCAGTTTCACCATAAGGGTGGTATCATTTGCATATCTGGACCTTACTGAATACAACCTATATCTTTACTATAAATCATTATTACATTATACAAACTACATTATAACTTTTGAAAAATGTGTATATTATGAACATCTTCCCAACAAAGTATTCATATACAGGACATCAGTTTTGATGGCTGGATGGCTGTGCTACATTTTGTAACCATTTTCATTTTTCAGTCCTGCTGTGAGTCAGGCATTGTTTTTAGTTCATATAAATGTGAGAAACCCCCTGAGGTTTGAGGAACAATTTTTTTCCTTTAAAAAAAAAAAATCCCAGCCAAGTAGGACTGCATCCCAAGTCCCTCTTGCATTCTATGTGCCCTGTCCTTGGATGGGAGGCTAGCTGGATGGGATGGTTAGTTTTATGTGTCAACTTGGCTGGGCCAGGGTACCCAGTTATGTGGCCAAACATTATTCTGGATGTTTCGGTTGAGGGTGTTTTTGGGTGAGATGTACATTGAAAAAGGCAGACATTGAGTACAGTAGATTCCCCTCATCATGTGGATGGGCCTTGTCCAATCAGGGGAAGGCCTCAATAGAACTAAAAATCCGTCTCCTCTATGTAAGAAGGAATTCTCCGGTGGGCTGCCTTTGGACTTCATCTGCAATACTAGCTCTTCCTAGTTCTTCAAAAGACTGCCTTTGGATCCAAACTACAACTCTTTCCTATGTCGGCAAGCTTCCCCCATCAGATTTTGGACTTGCCAATTCCCTACAATCATATGGGCCAACTCCTTATAATAAATCTATCTTTATTAACATCTATCTACATATCTATCTATCTACTTATCTTCTATCTAAGTTTCCCTGGTGGCTCAGTGATAAAAACTCTGCCTGCTAATATAAGAGACCAAGGTCCAATCTCTGGGTTGGGAAGATCCTCTGGAGGAGGAAATGTTAACCCACTCCAGCACTCTTGCCTAGAAAATCCCATGGACAGAGAGTTCTGGAGGGCTACAGTCCATGGAGTCACAAAAGAGTCATACATAACTTAGCAACTAAACAAAAATCTTTATCTATCTACTTGTCTATCTAATCTTCTCTCTATCTATATCTGTTTCTATATACATCTGTCTCCTATTGGTTCTGTTTCTCTGGAGAACCCTGACTATGACACTTGGCAAAGGCCCTTCCTGTGGATCTTGGCTCACTCAATTGTATCTATCTACAGGATGAATCACAGCTAACCCTTAGAAGGAGCAGATATCAAGACTGATTCCTCCCAGCCCAAGGATGGCCCTTCTTTGTCAACAGCAGTGATGGAACACTGGTATCAATGCACTAGCATTGAGGGTCACAGTGAGGGTCTACACTCACCCCCATGTCAGTAATCTCACTGGATTTACACATTTATGCCTCTTACAGCACCCGGATCATCCCATGTTCCAGGAGAGTGGACAGGTCTAAGAGAACAGATGTTATAAGAGATAGCGTAAGCATCAATCTAGCTGGTCCACTTCTTTGTCTAAGGCTCTAGCTGCCACACCATTCTTGGTTATTGGACCAAGTCTCTTGGACACCAGAGGTTATTTCCTCTTGAAACATCTGTAGAAGGGAACCCAGGGTGTGACAGGCCAGAAAGCTGGCTGTACAAGGACTGTGCAGACAGTACAGAGGGGGACTGGGGCCATTTGCCTTGAAGAAGAGAGTACAGGAGGGCTGTGGTTTGTGTCTTCACCGATGAGCTCGTTATGGAAGCAGGACTTGATTTATGTGCTTGTAGGAGCCAGAGTGGGGATCAGTGGGTGGAGGCCGCAGGGAGGCAATATCAAATCGTTGTAAGCTGTTTGGGGCAGGTAATGAACTTCCTTTGATTGGAGGACTGTAAGAGAGATAGGCTGTAGACAAAATATTCAGCCTATATTGTATGGAATGATCTTTCACATCCTTTCCAGCCCTGAATTTTGTAACATCTAACAAGACTCAGCCCAGGCATGAAAAGAGGCCACTGCCCCAGTATCACCCCCTAAGCTGGATAGTGGATAACAAAACAGCCACCACAAAAGAGGCATGAAGTCAAGATGTGTTTCTAGGGCAGGCAGGCCTGCTTCAGCCAGGGCAGTCACTCAGGTTCCTTGCTTTACCAGACCCCTGGAACAGGGCCTTGGACGCGCCCAGGACACTGAAAATCATTTTCTGTAAACAAGGCTGTGCTCCAATTGTGGTCCCAATGGTCTGTGCTCTGCAACGCACCAACCTCCAGGCGCCCAGGGTCTGCACGTGCTCACAGTGCTGCCAGACTCCAGCCAAGTGCCCGAGTACTTGATGATGAAGTCGTGGGTGTCAGAGATTGCACTGAAAAATCTTTGTGAAATTGGTTCCAGCTCATCTCAGCCTACCTCCCTGGCCCCAGCGGGTCCTAAGAGGGTGCTTATCCACCAGTCCAGGGGTGGAGAGACTCTGAGATGAACTGGGTGTTACTGACCTGAGAGAGCCTGGTCTGCCTCCCATTTCTCAGGAACGAGGGGCTCCTAAGAATGGGGGGCTCAGTTTTCACTGCCCGCTGCAGGCCCAGCTTATAAGACTTCCCGCTTCTGGAAACTCAGGCAGCAAGCACAGTAAAAAGAGCATTGATACCTTTCTTTCAAATGCCTTGAAACACTTGAAAATCCACGGTTTCAGGAGGGCAGGGGCCTGGCGTGGCCCTGCACATGTGAAAATGGCTTGGGCTTGTCCATGGCTGGGTGGGGCTGGGGCCACATCCGTGTCTGTGGCTGCCACTTCTCTCACTTCAGGAACATCAGCAATGTCAGGAGGAGGGCGGTGATGGCCCTGGGCTTCTCTACTTTGATCAGAGCTGCCAGTGTGTGTGTTGCTCTGAGCACATGGAGCAAGGGAGGAAGACAGAGCTGCCCCAGGTCAGTGAAGCTGCAGGAATGACAGAAGGCTGGCTGGAATGTTGAACGGGGGCAAGAAGCAGCAGGAGGCAGTGGGGCTAGGAAGTTAAACAAGAAGAAGCAGACTGAGGAGGACGTGAGAGTACAGTTCACACCTCTGAGCAGCTGTTGGGAAGAAAGAAGATGGATCTATCCTGTGTGGTCCTGAGCGTCAACAGGTGGAAGTTAAAAGAGGGACTCTGACTCATGATAGAGACATTCAGCATATTTCTAAGTGTGACACGGGCTGCCACAGGATAGACCGAGTCCCCCGTCCTCACTAGTGTGTAAAATGCAAGAGATGAGAGGTCACATGTTGGATTGGGGATGGTGGGTGAAGTATTGGCAAGATCGCCACCAACCCATCCAGAGATGAGGTCTGTTTCTTTCTGAGAGTCTGCTTCAGTTAACTGTGGCCACAATAAATGCAGAGTAACACACAGTCAGAGGGTCTCAGCAGCTGATAACAAAATTCTGATTCAGCTCCTGTGTCTGCAGAGTAGCTGGAAGCAGGTGATCCAGGAGGGGTTGGTTGGGAGGAGCTTATTGTCACTGGATCCTCATCATCTCCTGGGGCCAGTGGGCCACTTGGGCTTATCTGTCTCACTGAGATGGCAGAGGGACCAAAATGCAAGCAGAAGAACGCAAGGCCTCTGGAAGCCCAGGTCCAGCTGCCATCACTCTGCCGCCCAAAGCAAGTCAATGAAGATAATGAGTATGAGTATATCCTGTCTGTGGAAATGGGGAGCAGAGAAGAATTGGGGCCCATAGTGCAGCCTACTGCAGAGGGCATTGTGTTGGTTTGGGTGGAGACAAAGTAGGTGTGCAGATATTAAGTAAATCAGTGAGAGGCTTCCTAGCTTGAAGAGTTGTTCCAAAAGCAGATTCACAAGGAAATCGGTGCTCTAGGCAGAATGCAAAACTTCTTGGTCATGCAAAGCCTTGTGGGCAGAGAGTCAGGCCTTTGGCTTTGATGCTGCACTTAAAAATCTATGACCTGCAATGGAAGGAGACCCAGGAATCATCTAGCCCAAACATCTTACTTCTCAGACCGGAAATCCCAGAGCCAGAAAGGGGAAGTGACTTGCCTAACTCGTCCCACTCAGAGCCAGCTCTGGGTGTAGCTTTCCTCCTCTTCCCCTGCTTTGCCAGGGCTCGGGTGAACTTGCTGTGCTCTGAAGAGGAGCTGCAGGGGCCCAAATGTGAGCACAAATCCAGTGCGGACCCACCACTACAACTGCTCAGAGAATTCAATCAGATGGTAATATTAATCAATAATGTGCCTTAGGCATTCGGAGGCAGGAGGGGAGGCTTGCCAGGGAGACTGAAGTTAGAAAGGCTTTTTCCAGGAGCTGAGATGTGGGCTGGTGGTAGCCAGGAGGGCACGCAGTTTCTTCTGACCTCTTTCAGACTCGCCCAAGTTGGATGCACTGGCCAGAACAACATGGTGCTGGAGAAAAGGAGGCAGATCCTTTCCAGGTGCAAGGACTGCCAGCTGAGTGTTGCTAGGTTGCTTGACAGAGAGACCTGCTGGCAAGGAAGGCCCTCTCCATGGCCCTGCTCACCGCTGCTCCCTCCCTAGAGAAGCTAAACCCCCAGGGGCCACATCTGGAGAAGTGGCTGCTGCAAAACCACTTGCTTGCTCACTTCATGTTTCCCAAGCTTTTCCAGTGGTTCCCCAGCACATCTCATGTCCTTAGAATTACACAAGCTGCCATGGGGATAGAGAGGTAGAGATGCCGAGTGACAGAGAGAAAACTGCCAGCAATGAAGTCAAACCAATGCCCACTGGGCTGTGAAGACACAGAAAATGGGCCCATTGATTCCATCTCCCTGTTTCCTAAGTTCTGTCCTAGCAGGGACCCTGTCTTTCTCTAGTACCTAGAAGACTGTCTGGCATCCAGATGGTGCAAAATAAGTGCTGATGGAATGAATGAGTGTCAGATTAGTCTGAGAGGTTATTAAAGTCTTATTGGTGGAGATGAATGGGAACTGGGCCCTGAAGGATGGATTGGATTAGAATCTATGATAGTCAGTTACTTTGAATAGGATTTGCCTCCCCTGCCTACATTGCTTCTGCCAAAATTCCCCTTCAACGACTTACAGAAGGCCTTGTCCTCCATCATGGCATTCTACAGGGTTGTTTCCAGCAAGAAACTCACCTCCAGGCCAAGTGAAGTGCAGCAGAGGGCCTGTGCTCTCGGAATTCACTGGTCTCGTGGTATTCCTCATCTACCTGAAAGCTGCTGCCTTGAAAGAGCTGCAGAATAGTTTGGAAACAATATCTTGCAGGGTGGGGCAGTGCCCTCTGGGTGCTGTCTCTGTTCTAAATCAGCATCCAATAGGCAGTGCTGTTTATCTCACTGCTGGGATTCTAGTCCAGCAGTTGAGGCAAGGAAAGGGAAGGGGACCACTCACCACCACAGCTAGCGATTTTCTAGCAAAAATTTTGCTTCCTGATGCCGTGGTATTATCTCCATTGACTTAGAGGTCTTATTTCCAAAAGGAAGAATACTTCCATCAAAAGACAAAATAATAGGGCTTCCCTGGTGGTCCAGAGGATAAGAATCTGCCTGTCAATGCAGGGCACGTGGGTTCTATCCCTTGTCTGGGAGATCCCACATGTCTTGAAGAAACTAACCCCGAGTGCCACAACTAGTGAAGCCTGAGTGCCCTGGAACCTGTGCTTTGCAACCAGAGAAGCCACTGCAATGAGAAGCCCATAGACTGCAATGAAGAGTAGCCTCTACTTGCACTAGAGAAAGCCCATGCCCAGCAACAAAGACTCAGCACAGCCCCAAATAAATAATAATAAATCTTTAAAAATAAAAGAAAGAGACACAGCAATGATTACATTGAACTGGGAGCGAAGATGGCGAGATCCCAGCCATTTTGGGTTCCTCATGCCTCTGAATCAGCGGGCAAAGAAGGAGTGTATACCCATGCATGCATGCTAAGTTGCTTCAGTAATGTCCGACTCTTTGCAACCCTATGGACTGTAGCCCGCCAGGCTCCTCTGTTCATGGGGATTCTCCAGGCAAGAATACTGGAGTGGGTTGCCATGCCCTCCTCCAGGGGGTCTTCCCGACCCAGGGACAGAACCTGTCTTGTGTCTCCTGCATTGGAGGCGGGGTCTTTAGCACTAGAGCCACCTGGGAAGCTCTGGGTAGACCCACATCCGCCACTAATTCTCCGAGTGACCTTTGACTGATGATGTCCCCTCTCTTCATTTCAAAACCTATAAAATGTGGTGGTCACACAAACATCTCTTGGTTTAACTCTGTGTCCAGTTCTAATATCAGAGTCTAGAGTGTGTCGAGCATACATGCTAGGTAGTGTAATATTCCCAATCAGAATTCCTTTCCAACAGCAGGTCACAAAGTTTGGTCTCACTTCAAATGCTCAAGGCATTGGTAGGGGCTGCCTAGAGCTTCTTTGAGAAAGAAACTTAGATTGTACCCAAGTTTAGCAAGAAAGCGTTCCATGGTTGACACCATGGAAGTTAGGAAGTGATGACTTAATGATTTGCCACTGCTGAGGTACCTGCTCCAACCCAGGAGAGGTGTATACAGTGGTATCTAACAAAGATGCTTATGGGCTGCCTGTTTGACAGGTAGGCCTGTGGAATCAGAGCAGAAGCTGTTGGATGTTCCTGGCACTAAGAGCTTTCTGCCAGGCTGCACCAGTGTGTCTGCTGCCCAGGAGCAGATCCTCTGATACTTTGAAGCAAAAAGAATGTGCTTCCTTGAGCTTCTTGAAGACATGGAGGAAACAGGCTGTGTACAGGGCTCACATCTGGTCTCCTGTGGCTGCCCACGGAGCCCCCCTGCTACCATTGACTGCTGTGCCTTCCTGAGCCCTGTTACCGTGATGTAACGTGGGTGCATGGGCTTCCCAGGTGGCACTAGTGGTAAAGAACCCTCCTGCCAATGCAGGAGATGTGAGAGACATGGATTCAATCCATGGGTTGGGAAGATCCCTGGGGGAGGGCATGGCAACCCACTCCAGTGTCCTTGCCTGGAAAACCATAGACAGAGGAGCCTGGCGGGTGTGGGATTGCAGAGTTGGATGTGACTGAAGTGACTTAGCATACACACACACACACACACACACACACACATACACACACACAAGGGCATGGGAGGCATGCACAGCCCTGTCATGGGAGACACCAAGACCCAGCTCCATCCACAGCTCCCTGTGTGGTCTCGTGAGAATTGTCAGGCCTCAAAGTCTCAGGATGCTCATCTCTAGATTGCAATTGTGCAACAGAGGTAAGAGCCAGGAGGGTGCACTTGGACTCCAGGACCCCTTACAGCCTCTATAGATAGATAGGTAGGTAGATACTCAGTTTCTATAGAAAAGGGAGAAGTTTTAGGAGACTAGAAGGTTTGAGTCTAGAGTCTTTGAATAATAAGTGACCAAAAAAACCTAAGCCAAGCTAGCTTACGGGAAAAAGGCATTTTGCTCAAATAACTAAAAGCACAGGGGTAGGATTTGATTGTAGGCTTGGTTGGGTTCAAGGTTCTTGCACCACCATCTAATACTAACACATCCAACACTCCCTGAATGTCTTAAGCCTGTTGTTTCCTATAATGGCTCCACTTCAGGCGGGATTCCTCCATGTGGTAGCTGTTGTCCATTCAGAATCCCTCATCCCTTAGAAACAAAAGATCAGCACAGAAACACAGCTGTTTCCCCTTTCTTCCTTCTAGCAGAAGTTCTAGGATTGTATTTCATTAGCTGGCTCAGGTCCTGGGTCCATCCTTGACTCAATCACTGTGACCGGGGATGGGGCCCCAGTCCTAAACCAGGTTGACCCCCACTTCTAAGTACATGGCAAGATAATGGGAAAGGTTATGAAAAGAGGGGAAATGGATGCTGGAAAGACAAAAGCAATAGGTATGCATCATGCCATAGATCAAGGTCTCTGTGTTTATAGTTGACAACTGACCCAGCCAGGACACATTCCTGAGGCTAGGAAAACCAATCAGCAAAAACAAAACAAAACAAAAACAATCCCGTAACTCACTAGCGGGTAGAAAAACACCAGCATACATGTGGGTGACTGTGGGCTCAGCACCATGCTAGGAAACTTTTACAGCAAAAAGAGGTAGATTGTGTGATCCAGGCATTAGAGACATGCAATGTAGACAAAATTTAACATAGAACAGTAAATGAAGGTCTCGGGTATTTGATGTACACAGTCCTCTGGGAAATGAGAGCGTGAGGGAGGGGGTGCGAGTCACCGTGACCAGACAGTGAGGACAAGGGCCCCTGTGGAGAGAGAGCGGATGGATGACTGCAGGAGAAAGACAGATATTCTGGGTAGGATGGCTTGGGAACCCCGCAGAGGCAGAGTGGACAAGATTGACAGGAAAAGGCAGGATAGGACCCAGACATCAGATAGGGGATGAGATTTACTCTGGTGGCAGCAGGGAGCCATAGGCAGCTTTAGAGCAGGGGCAGGGCTTGCTCTTACCACCAGCTCTGCAAATCTACCTGGCATCGCAAGAGTTCCTGTAGCAAGTCCCCGGGGATGCAAGAATGCTTGTGTGAAAAGTGCATATCTTAAAGTGTGTCAATTATAAAGGAAAAAAAATACAACACTGTATATATGGTATGATCCCAATTTGGTGGACCTATATATATATATACATACACATATATATACAGGCATTATGCTGCCAACTACCAAGAAGTGAATATCTGTACTTACTGAGCACTCCCTGGCTTGGGCAACAGAGCCCTCTCGGTTCATCAGGCCTCATCCTGTGATGTAGGTATTATCTTCCCCTTTCCACAGCTCAAGAAGTAAGTTCCACACAGACCGAGGAAGAGAGTGGCAGAGTCGGGGCGTGAGGCCAGGCATGTCTAAATCCACACCAGCTCCCGTGTTGAAATGTTAACCATGATTATGACTCTGTGGGCAGATTACGAGGGATTTCCATTTTTCTTTTTATACTTTTCTATAGTTTGCAAATTGTCCATGGTGAATGCTGCTAAGTCACTTCCGTCGTGTCCGACACTGTGCGACCCCATAGACAGCAGCCCACCAGGCTCTGCTGTCCCTGGGATTCTCTAGGCAAGAACACTGGTGAATAGATGTTCCTTTTGTCAGTAGAAAACAAATACATACTTTCAAAAAGTCATCTAGTTCTCATGCCAGGGAACCTCAGCCTTCCAGAGAAATTACTACCAAAACTACCACTTAATTTCCCCGTGCCTCAGTGGTAAGAAAGGCTGCTCACAAGCCAGCAGGGAGAGGTTTTACTTGCAGACTTGCTGTCCCTCATATTGCCACAGAACCCATTTTATTTTTTGTAGCTCCTTCATTTTAAAATTAATTTTCATTATGTAAATGATATCAGACTCCTTGTTCCTTGTAGGAAATTAAAAATATGATAGAGAAGATTAAAATATCACTTGACATCACCCCTCCTATGCAATGAGAGGTCACTGAGTTTCTTCCTTTTTTCCTTCCTTTCTTTCTGGCTGCCTCAGGTCTTACTTGTAGGATTTTTGTTGTGTTGTGCAAGTTTATTTGCACCCCCCATCCCATCCCCACCCCCTCATGTGAGATCTTACTTCCCCGACCAGGGATCTAACCCACATCCCCTGCATTGGAAGGCAGATTCTTAATCACTGGACCACCAGGGAAGTTATTATTGGTGGGGTGTGTCCTTCTAGGCTTTTCCTTATGTCTTCCCATATGGAACCAGAAAAAATGTAGTGTGATTGCATGTGTATTTAATATCACATTCTAATTTGTGTACTCCTTGCTACTTGCTTTTCTCACTCATTGGTGGAATAGGGAACTTGGTAAGAGTCAGCCACAGCTGTCTTCTGGAATTGTGAAGAACCGAGGACCATCATTCAAGCAGTGCAGGTGGGTGGGTGCTTAGAGGGAGGAGGCTGTCCACTGTGGACTCCCTTGCCAGTCCTGAGCTCTGGCACTGCCTCTGTAGGAGGAATAGTGTCCACGCAGGGTCAGCAGCTAGTGTGCACTGAGTTGGGGGAAGTCATTATCCTGGGCCATCATCAGTGATGTGATGTCTTCAGTGACCAAGGAGGGAATCATGTCACCTTCATGAAAACCATAGGCTGTATTCTTCCTTGCTAACCAGGGGCCCAGTTTCAGGGACCTGGCCTAGGAATACAGAATCAGAGATGGAAGGGAAGGCCCTAGGATATCTGTTTCACCTAGGAAGTCAGGAAACGGAGGGTGTGTGGGGAGGGGGCTGCCACCAGGTCTAGCCTTTCTGAGAGGACTATGTGGGTGTGGTAGCATCCATCACAGAGATAACAATAAACTCACATGGCCCAGGAGCTGAAACTGTGCCTGTCTATTTTTATTTGCATGGGTGTGAGGATCTAACAGGAATCAGCATACTGGGGAAAGGCCTCTACCGCATAGAAGACACCAGACTTCTCAATGGCCCCGTGAGGGAGCGCAGACTCCACCTGGATTCATGTGATGGAGAAAAAAAACAGACACACTGTCCTGTGTCCTCAGTGTCATGGCCACGCCCATAATCCCTTTTCACATCCCAGGGAAAGGGTCCAGAAAACCTGAGAAGGTAAAGCGTGAGCAGAGGGAGGCCTGGAGCTGATCCCCAGGCCGAGGCAGTGGAGCCTGAGGGCACCCCATGACACAACCCCCACTCTGAGGGATGCCCCTGCTGGAGAAGACTCGAGAATCCCTTGGACTGCCAGGAGATCCAACCAGTCAATCCTAGAGGAAATCAATCCTGAATATTCATTGGAAGGACTGATGCTAAAGCTGAAGCTCTCATACTTTGGCCACCTGATGCGAAGAGCTGACTCACTGGAAAAGACCCTGATGCTGGGAAAGATGGCAGGAGGAGAAGGAGATGATAGAGGATGAGACGATGCTTGGATGGCACCACCGTCTCAATGGACATGAGTTTGAGCAAAGAGATAGTGAAGGACAGGGAGGCCTGGATTGCTGCAGTCTATGGGGGACACGACTGAGCAACCGAACAAAAACCCATGCTTGCATGACCCCCTGGGGGAGGGTCTCCTTCAGGTCTGCACCCTCAGGCTACCACCCCTGCCTCACCTCTGACCAAACTCATGAGTGACATCAGGACATGTACATCCATGGAAGGAAGCCTAGCTGAAGGTTCAAACACACCCAGGCTCAATTTCCAACTCTGGTTCCTCCCAGCTGGTGGCATCAGGGGCCTCTCCTCCCTGAGCTTCAGCTTCCTCTTCTACAGATGGACAGTAATAAATCCAGCTCCAGTGCACTGACAAACAGGCCTGACATACGCGCTCCAGGAACAGTTTCCCTTCACTAAGGTCCCCATTCCCACTTTCCAGTAACAAGAGACCGTCAACAGCCCATGCCTGAGGTCCCGAAAGGAGGCACAGGGTCTAGGGGGTTTGAACCAGCCCCCAGGAGCTCTCAGTCTGCCATCTCAGTCCTGGCTGCCGCCCCCACCCCACCCCCAGCCCACTCCCTGCAGTCCTGGACCAGAGACCTCAGGGGGACCAACAGGAGGTGAAAGCTGCTTCCCAAAGGAAGGAAGGAAGGAATCCAAGCATCATCTCATCCTCTATCGTCTCCTTCTCCTCCTGCCATCTCTCTTCGGAACAGCCTTCTTTCCTGCTAATCCGCCCCCACCCTGTCCCCCCCAGCCTGGGCGTGGTTATTTATGGTGCCACTGCATTGAGATGGGGGGTCTGGAGGAGTCACGTAGGGGGCTTCTGTTTACTTGCTCGGTGGATGCTGTTACTGAGCCATTGCACCCAGAGGACTGCAGCGCTTTCCCAAGCTACTGGTTGGGGCCATTCTCCCTAGAGGTGGGAGACGTTGCTCAAAGGGACACATGCCCCTCTGTGGGCCTGCTAGGTTCCCAGAATAACTACTCACACGCAGTCACTCCACCTGAATGTTTATACAGCTGGGGAAGATGAGAGCGTCAGAAAGGAAGATCAGAAACCACAACTGTTGAGAGACTGTCTTGGGAAAGTAGACGGGAAACTCCATTAAACCAAGTACGGGGAATTCGGGATGTGTCTATTACCGACCTCGCTGGGCTGGTGAGAGACACCCATCATTTGGTGGGACGCCTTTTCTTTAACCCTTTCCATCACCTCAGAGGGGCCTGTTCCCACAAGGTCCTGGGCTCACTTGGTGGGCATTATCATCCTTGTATCTTACTTTAGTTTTTGGAATACTTCTCCTAGGACACCAGCTTTTAGGGCCTGTAATTAGGTCCACATCTGATTCACATCTTTACCTCGGGTGCCAAGCACAGGGCCTGAAACAGAGTCTATGGTCAGTAACAGTTTGTTGAATTAAAAAAAAAAAAAAAAGTCAAAGAGCCAGAGAGCCCTGAATAGAATGTTCAACCTGCAGGGCAGCTCACCCAGCTTTGTGTGGACATCAGCAGGGCAACCAGGGGCCAGAGCCATGGTGCCCAGGGACCTGCAGCTTGCTCCCTGCTTCTGCTGAGTTCAGTCCCCCGCTGTCCACCCCATCCCATGGTTACCATTCCTGTGCCATCAGTGTCAATCCAGATCAGAAATACTGACATTCCTTTGACCTCTAAGTAAACATGCTCTCTCACAAGGCGTGCGTGTGTGTGTAGCAGTATCTGCAGAGCATGGGGTGTGTCAACCTCAGATGCTGGTACTACTGGGGCAATGCCCCTCCAGTTGCCCTATCAGTGGCTCCTCCCAGGCCCAGGACCACGGTCCCCTCTCTTGAACTACAAAGGCTCCACATTTCATCTCCTCTCAGATCACCAGACTACATATTCTTATAGCCCTCCCTCTTCAAACTCAAAAAAGCCTCCTCCAGGGACTGGAAAATTCCACCATCATGCTCTAAAACATCAAAAAAAAAAAAAAGAAGAAAAAGAATCCCCTAAGGACAAAGGATGCCAGACTTTGAGGAACACCCTGCTGCTGTTTCCGCCTAGATGAGAACAGAGAAAAGAAGACTCCCTAGCAAGACTGTAATCACCACCAACAAAAAGGAGACACCAAGTATTATACCTTCCTAGTACACTGCTCTGCAAGGAATGTTCAAACACCATTTTTAATAGTACATCAGAGCCAAGCCCTGGTGCAGGAGTTGACCTTTGGATGGTGGTCAGTGGGGGAAGTGCCTGGGGCTCACCTGATCCGGTCAGGGATTGCAAGCTTGTGTGTCACCAAGGAATCAGGAATCCCTTCTGATGCCCACTTACTATCAGGATTATTTGTAGAACTTTCTAGGTCTATTACTCAAATAACTTTGTGTTACGGTAACAGCCTTCTTGGCTTGAAGTTGATTAAGGATGATTCTTTGGGAAGAAGTGAGAGAGAAGCCACCGGGTATATTTGGCTGTGGCTGATAGACACTGCAGCTACTTTCAGCCTGGTTAGCTCAGAAAAAGAAGACCCTCCTGTCTCCTCTCCTGGGCACATAGGAAGCCTGCCGGCTCTGCTGTAGAGACTGTGCTCTCCGTGGACCAGAAGCAGCTGCCGGGTACTTCCAGCCAAGGGCAGGCCTGCCCCCTGCTGCCTCTGCAGGCCTGGCGGGGTGGGTGCCATCAGGCGTGCCCTGGCCTCCTCCCTGCACCCTCTGTGCCAAGGGGTGGTGGGAGGGAACAGGGA
>NW_011494601.1:3326391-3336168 GCF_000754665.1 Bison bison bison
ACAGGGAAGCACGGGTGTTTCCCTCGGACACTTGGGCGTGGGTTGTGTCTTGGCTCCACCAGAAGAGAACCAGAGAGAAGTACGTATCCAAGTTTATGACTTGGTGACAACACAACCCTTGGCCAAGAGTCCAGAGCTTCAGGACTGCAGATGCTGAATGAGATGGACAGGGAGAGTTGGGCCAGACTGGACAGGAGTACTTCAGAGGGCCCAGGACATGTGGCACATGGAGGGCGGAGGGGGAACGGGCAGGAAGAGAAAGGCGTGACACCATGGGGCATGCGGACCCTGCCCTGAGACTTCACCATGCCCCAGGGAGAAAGGCCAGGGCACCGTGCCATGCTGGACAGAAAACAAGATGGGCTGTTAGGGCTATTTGCCCTGGGATCTTTGGTAAGTCTCCTGTCTTTTCTGAGCCTCAGTTTCCCCATCTATGATATGCTCTTAGGAATCTTTAGGAGGCCTTCTGGAGGAAGGAAGGAAGCAGAGCAGGGAAGCCAGTTGTGAGAAGCTGAGAGCCCCACACCAGCACACCTTGCCTCCTTCTCTAACCTTTGATCCAGGCTGGCAGATGACTGGAAGGCCCCTGCAGGGGTCCCATCACCGGAGCCACCACAGAGCCCCAGGCTTGCAGAGCTGTGAACACTGGGGATGAACGGTCAGGCAGAAGGGTGAGGAGCAGGCTGGCAAACAGATGACCTCCCGAGATGAGCAGCTCAAGTTGATGGTTGTCAGCCCCCAGCCCCCAGCTCCCCCCAGGGAAACTCAGGTCCTGCTTGATGACCTGGGGAGTGGGGTTCTGAGCCTGTTCCTGGCTAACCTGGTTATAGCAGCCCCTCTTCTAGAGCATTTAGAGCCCCTTTCTCCTGAGCAGCAGCGCCCCATGGCCTGCAGAGTCATGAGAGCCAGAGTCAGGGGCATTCCTGTAGAGCCCAGCTTCAGCCCCTCATTCAGCCTGCCCGTGGCAGGGTCGCTGCCCAGTACCTCAAGAGTTTGGAGGATGAAGGCCTGCTGAAGGCAGACAACAGTATTAAAACACAGCAAAGAATCATTCACCCTTTGACCAAGAAGCTCAGCTTTCTAAATAGGGTCTCCTTCCCAGCCTCTTTCTAGTTAGGGAGGAGGGTGTGATATGGGAATGCACCCACAGGGGGTCTTTAGGATGCTGCCTTGCTGACTCGGAGCTACTCTCATATCAGCTTGAATTTACCACTCCTTTTGGTGATGGACAGGGAGGCCTGGCGTGCTGAGATTCATGGGGTCGCAAAGAGTCGGACGTGACTGAGCGACTGATCTGATCTGATCTGATTCCTCAATATTTAAGTCCTATTCATCCTTTAGGTCAATGTTGCACCTCCTCCAGGAAGCCTTCCTTGTCTACACTAACTCACAGGAGTGTCCCTGACACTCATCATACTCCTGTTACCAAATCTTGCACTTAATTTTTCTCTCATCATCTTACACTTGTTCTGATTTTCTCTGCACCTCACATGGGCTATAACCCAACACTAATTATAGTCCACTATCAATGGGGTTGGTTGAAAGCCACCAACATTTAAGAAGAATCCTGTTTTCCCCATGTTAGCAAAGGCTCACCATTGTCCAACAGCCTCATTTTACAGTTGGAGACACTGAGGCTCAAAGAGAGATGGTGCTCTACCTGAGGTCGCATAGTGAGTCAGTGGTGGGGCTGGCCTTGGAACCCTATCCCTGAAAGTTCAATCTCACAGCCATTTCTGAGTCTTTTCTGGAACCTCCTTGACAGATGGTCTTCCTCTGCATGGATGCCTCTAGTTCCTGGGAGCTCAGCCCTGCATTTCTTCTACCCGGAAAAAATCTGTTTCACTGTAACCTCCTCCCATTGATCCACCTTTGCCACTCATTCATTTGTTTGATCTCTCATCCATTCATTCAAACACTTCCTGATCACTTGTCTTATGCCAGGTGAATTAAACAAGTATGACTTGCCCACCAGAACAGGGGACAGCTGCAGAGAGCATTAAATGCTTGGTATAAAACGCTGAGTTCCAGGAGGGCGGGACAACTATGTGTTCTCTCCCTGGATCTCTGGGGCCAATCACAGTGAGAAGCACTGCAAGGGGTCAATAAGCATTTATGGAATAGAAAAGAAAGGGCGGATGACACTGATATGAAACAGGAAAAGGTCTGTTCAGGGTATGATGGTAACAGAGAGAATCCAGTTCTGCTTGTGTTGGGGGAAGGAACCGTCAAGGTGGGCTTGGCATGAGGCCAGAGAAAGGATGGCGCTTCAGCAGACAGGGGACGTGGGGAGGGGCCAGCAGGAACATCTCTGTAGAGTACTGCAAAGAACAGGCTATATCTGGTCCCGTTAAACCTTCTCATGGAGCCATCATAGGGCAGGAATGGGGAGTCGGAAGAACTGGGGCAAATATGGACAGCTGGACCTTGAAGGACCTTGAACCCTAAGTGAAGGGACCTGGACTTGGCCCTGAGGTGAAAGGGAGGCAGCGGTGGTTTCTCCGAGGTGAGGGCCAGCATAGAACCAGTGCTTTGGAAAGATCACGCCAGTGACTGACTTCAGGGGACACATCCCCTGGCTCACATGAGGACCCATCGGGAAGCCAGTGCGATTGTCCAAGTGAGAGATCATTACAGAGCAGCCAAAAGACCCATCAGTTCCCAGCTGAATGGTAATTGGGCATTCCAAACACAATCCCAGGGGTGTCAGTGTCCCCCACCATAATTTCCGCCCCGCGAGGCTGGCTTGCCCTGCGTGAGTAGCTTAAGCAGCTTACAGCTAATCCTCTGTTGGCCCGGCCCTTCCTCACCGCACCACCACAGTCAGCCCCTGGGTGGGCAGAGCAGTGCTTCTGCTTGAGGACTCTCATACATCCTTTCTTTTCTCTTTTCAGGGCCACCATCAGGCTCCCGAGCTTTCTCAACACCAAGATGGCCTCCGCAGCTCTCAGGCCCAAATTGATTAATCATCACTTTATTTCAGCTATCAGCTCTGCGGCAATTGGCATATTTATTCCTAATCAGCTCTTAAAAATGGCATCATTCAAAGGTGCTTAACCACATTACTTAATTCTCAGCCCGTATTGCTATTGATTTCAAATATTCTCTTCAAGATATGGCTCATCATTCAATGCAGAAGTCTGTTTATATAATAATCTTATCTGGTTACTAAAATCTGTGAAATCTCTTCAATTGCCTCTAATGCAAGATCGGAGGCTGGTTGCTAAATGAGTCAATTTTACTTTAATTTGGTTTATTTACAGTACATGTTTTAGTGCTCCGCATTCCCGTCTTTTGCAGCGACGCTGCAAATAAAGGCAAATATAGGCAGAGAGAGAGGTCTGTGCTTTTCGCAGTCTGCGGGAGTCGAGGCAGCCAGACTGAGCACCCTGAGACGGAGCTCTCCGTCTCTGCTTGCCCACGGAGAACCTGCGGTGGTGCTCAAGTGCCAACAGCGGCCGGGCACTGCGAGGCGCTCAACTTGGACTGGATTCAAGCCCCCGCTCCTGATCACTAAAGATCAGCAGGTTGCCTGACATCAGGAAGCGTCAGTTTCCCATCTCTGAAATGGGGATAATGCAACATGTCTCCAGGTGCCCTGGAAGAACCATCAGAAGTTTTTGATGGTTAAATTAAAATTCACAAGGGAGGTATTACATACAGAAGATTTCCCCGTGCGCTCCAGCACCAGTCTCCCATCCCCGTGCATCAGCTCCCTCCCTGTGTTGCTTTGCTCGTGGACCAAACAGTTGCCTTCAGTCTCTATGTCGCAGCTCTTCTCCCTTTCCCTTTGCTTTGTACCCACTACTGGATGACAAGCACTTTCTGGGTCTCTCTGATGAAATGCCAAGGGAGAAATGCGATTGAGCACTTGCGTCACTAGCTGCTGGCAGCCTGGTCCTGTGGCCGGAGAGCAACAGCTAGGATCGGTGGCAGAGGACCTGGCCATGCCCCCTCTGCAGAGCCTGGAATATGCCAGATGCTTGGCTGTGCAGCCCTGGGCCTCCCCACCTTGCTTTAGAGACACAGGCTGAGCAACTGCAGGTGACACAGCACTGCAAGCTGACGCTGTTGGGCTGCAGGCGGAGGCGTGGGATGTTCAACGAACCCAATGCTCTTTTCTATGTTTTTGTTTGCTAAGGATGTGAGAGGAAGGGTGCCCGGGGCCGTCCCAGGGCCTCTCCTTCTCCAGGGCAGAGCTCAGGGACCCTCCTGCTTGTAGCAGGTGGTTCCCATTTTGCCCTAGGATGTGGCAGCTCTCTCTTGGTCAGGTGTGAAAGCTGCCATTTCACGCTCATCTTGCCCAATTAACAACAGCTGGTCCCCTATAAAACCAACTGGTGAGGTGGTTTGTTATTGGAAGACAATGCAACATCATTAGGCATTAATGGCTCCAGCCTCGGTTCCTGGCCCAAGTTCACAGGGTTAATGTGGCGAGATGTTGGGACTCACCTGGCAGAGCTACTCACTCCAGTTTGTAGGCATCTTGTTCAAGCTTCCTTTTCAGAATCAGGAACTGGGAGGTGAAGGGCAGGTGGAGGGGCTATATTTTCTGGAAGGGGCACTTTGCAGGAAGTGGTGGATCTGCCACTTACAGGAAAAAGACCCTCAGTGCTCCTGGCTTGAGAATTGAGGGGACTCATGGACTGTGTTCAGACAAGAGCCCTTTCACTGGAAATTTAAAGGCTTGTCTGGGAGAGATGATGTTGGGCAGGCTGGGACTTAGAAATCATGCATCGTGAATAACTTCACTACATGTAATTCAAACCAGCCTCCTATTGTGGAAATGTCATCATGGGCTTGTATATTTCCTGTGACTTAAAACCAAAGCCTTGGTCTACATATCCCCCTCAATCTTACTAATAGTGGCCAACACCGTTTCACAAGGAAATCTCCCTTTCAGTAAGCAAATCACAAATTTCCACAATATTCATTTATTCAATCATTCATTTACTCGACAAATATTAAGTGATCATTTATTTTGTCTATCGATTTTCCAGACTGTGCTGACAAAAACATCTGCCTCTCCCAACAAATGTAGTTTGACCAGATGCATCTCATGGATTTTTGTTAAAAGGAACAATTTTTATTTATCCTTCACTCCTTCCTTCCTTCCACAAAAAATGTCCCAGTTATACTTAACACATACTTCAGATTCAGTTTCTATGCTGAAGGACCAAGGAACTTATATGCTCATAGTGACAACATGGGACCCCTACCAAGAGATGACCCAAAGCCCAGTCAAGGAGCCCTTGGTCCTGCCAGCAGCTGGCTATTCCAGCATGAGATTTGGACAGAGCCTTGGGGGTGACCCAACAGCGGTGGGTCGGAGCCTCGGGCTGAGTTCACACATCCCACTCAGTTTATATTTGTCCCTGCGTGTGTCCTCCCCCTTGATGTTCAAACAAATGGATCCTGTCTCAACTCTGCTAAGGGAACCCAGCACGTAGACACGGACTCCATCACCAGACAGAGCTTAATTTGGAGAGGAGCACCCCAATCCAGTATTCCTGCCTGGAGAATTCCATGGACACAGGAGCCTGGCGGGTTACAATCCTTAGAGTTGTACACGACCGAAGCGACTTAGCATGCATGTAGCCTTAGGGCCAGCCTAGTGTAGCAACATCGCCCCACCCCAAACAGAAGAGAAAACTTGGGGAACCACACCATGGCTATTGGATCCATCTCCTGGAAAGTGCCTGGTGTGAACTCTCAGTCCATCAGGATGTTCGGTTAACGAAGGAAAACCATCTGTGCTCACACACACCCTGGATAAGCAGTAGATTAAAAGGACTCACTGTCTGTTCCATTCCTATGGCACTGAATCACCCAGTGCCCTGATACTCACTTGCCTTTCCTTCTCGTGTCGTTCTCAAACTTTTCTTAGGAAGAAGTTTTAGCCTCTACATGCCTGCTGCCAGGGGAAAGATATAGAGACTTATCTATACTCACTTTGTTTTGAAACCAAAATTAGGGCACAAGTTCTGGCAAATGATTATTGCACCCCTTCTGGGAATTTCCTTGCTGGGAAACAATCTGAAAAATTCAGTAGTCTAAATGCCAAAATTTGGGGTATTTAGGAAAGTTGAGTGACTTAATGGTGACTGAGGACATGTTTATCCAGTTTTACTACTTAAGAGCCTACTGTGTGACCATGGGCCAGTCTCCACCCATCTCTGGTCATCGAGTCCAGTCTGTTATGGAGACTAGAAGGCAGATGGTTGCCGGAGTCATAATTCGCTGACCCTTCCCACCTCCAGCATCTCACACACAAGGCCAAGCCCAGTAGGCAGCTGGGCACGCAGAGTGCCTCAGCAAGGTGGTCCTGAGTGAACCAAAAACATTTTACAAATGGGAGATGTGCTCTAAATGGGCCACCCCCGGGTTCTCTGCAGTAGGACTTTTGGAAAAATCTCTCTAGATGCGGCTTTATCTGGATGTTGATTTCCTGCAAACCAGCTGACCTGTATTTGCAGTATCCACGTTTGTTTTGGAAAATATCCAAATGTCCACTTAACTGGGCTGGAGGCCAGCATAATCTGCGTATATTGTTGTAACCACAAGATTAATGGCGGGCCTTGCTCTGAACCTTCTGGTTACATCATTCACCTGGGGCTGTCTCTTCGGTGCAGATAACAATCATGGATTGTTCTTCACTGTGGTCGTCCTCTTGCTGTTTTAGGAGACTCAGCCTTGCCGGGAGGCAGAATGGGCAACCCTTTGGAGATAGACTGGCATGAGTGCCAAGATGAGCTCTAAACCCTCAATCCCTATCTATCTGTCATGTACCAGCTGCATCCCCTAACCTCTCTGAAACCTTAGTCTCCTCATACCTAAAGGGCATATCGTCTACTTCACACTATTACGGTGAGGGCTAAGCAAAAGAAGTGTTTTCATAAATGTTGGTGTTCTGTCCACCGATACTCACATTCACTCACACAAATTTCTGCTTCCAATGGAAAGACAATTCAGCAGTTCATTTGATGTTGAAATAGAACATAAATTAGAACTCAACAACAGAGTTGAGTTCTAAACAAACCCATTACAGAATAGGCAAAGGAATTGAATAGACATTTCTCCAAAGAAGATGTACATACAAATGGACAATAAGTATATTAAAAAACCAAACACTTGCCATCACTACTCTTTAGGGAAATGCAAATCAAAAGCACAGTGAGATATCACTTCATACTCATTAGGATGGTGATAATGAAAAACCAAACAGAATAGAAATAATAAGTGTGGGTGAGGATGTGAAGAGATGGGAACCCTAATGGACTGCTTATGGGAATGTAATATGGTGCAGCTGCTTTGAATATGTTGGTTCCTCAAAAAAAAAAAATATTAACAGAATTACCCTATGATCCAGCAAGTCCATTTATGGGTATTGTTGTTGCTCCGTCACCAAGTCATGTCCAACTATTTGCGACCCCATGAATGGCCTCCCCATCCTTCACTATCTCTGGGAGTTTGCTCAGATTCATGTCCATTGAATCAGTGATACTATGTAACCATCTCATCCTCTGCCACCCCCTTCTCCTTTCACCTTCAATCTTTCTCAGGATCAGGGGCTTTTCCAATGAGCTGGTTCTTCACATCGGTTAGCCAAAGTATTGGAGTTAGAGTTTCAGGACTCGTCCTTCCAATGAATATTCTGGGTTGATTTTCTTTAGAATTGACTGGTTTGGTCTCTTTGCTGTCGATGGGCCTCTCAATAATCTTCTCCAGTACCACAGTTCAAAAGCACCAATTCTTTGGACTTAGCCTTCTTTATGGTCCAACTTTCAAATCCATACATGATCACTGGAAAAACCGCAGCTTTGACTATGCAGACCTATCCACCCAAAATAAGTAAAAGCAGAGATTCTAATTGCTATTCATACACCTATGTTCAAAGCAGCATTATGAAAAATAGCTAAAAGGTAGAAGTAATCCAAGTGTTCATTGACAGATGAATGGATTAAAAAAAATGCAGTACACACATATACTGGCATATCATTCAGGTTTTATAAAAAAGAAAATCCTGAGACATGCCAGCACAGGGGTACAACCTAAAGACATTGTGTTCAGTGAAACAAACCGGTAAGAAAAGGATGCTGCATGATCCCGCTTATAGGAAGTACTCAGAGAAGTCAACTTCATAAAGCTGGAAAGTACAGTAGCGATTGTCAGAGGTCAGGGGAAGGGAGAAATACAGCATTAGTGTTTAATGGGGACAGAGTTTCAGTTTGGGAAGATGAAAAAGTTCGGAAAGTGGATGGTAGTGATGGGTGCATGACAGTATGAATGTGCTTAATGCCGGAACTGAACTGCACTCTTAAAAATCATTAAAATGCTAAGTTTTAGGTTAGAAATATTCTACCATGATAGAAAAGTTCTAAAACAAATAGGACATGGGTTATGATGTTATTTCTAGCACAGAAATTAACTTCCTCGGGGGTTTTAATTTCCAACGAGACTCCAACATTCTCTGAATTATCTTCATTATCTGTGATGAATGGTGATGATATTAACCATAACAATTTTTAGTTTTTTTTTGAACCATTAGATCCAACCTCATTTCTTGCTCACAATGGAAACACCCTTATTTTTAATGGATCAGGAACTCAAGCCTTGGAAAGGGCTCACTCCAGAATTAGGACCTCAGGGTCACCCAGCTGGTGGCTTGGCAGAGCCAGAACCATGAGCCCCGCTGGAGGGATGCAGGCTAATAGCCATGTACATGGGCAGAGCATTCCAGTCCCCTATAATGAAAAGGACATCTTTTTTGGGTGTTAGTTCTAAAAGGTCTTGTAGGTCTTCATAGAACCGTTCAACTTCAGCTTCTTCAGCATTACTGGTTGAGGCATAGACTTGGATTACTGTGATACTGAATGGTTTGCCTTGGAAATGAACAGAGATCATTCTGTCGTTTTTGAGATTGCATCCAAGTACTGCATTTCGGACTCTTTTGTTCACCATGATGGCTACTGCATTTCTTCTGAGGGATTCCTGCCCGCAGTAGTAGATATAATGGTCATTTGAGTTAAATTCACCCATTCCAGCCCATTTCAGTTCGCTGATTCCTAGAATGTCTACATTCACTCTTGCCATCTCTTGTTTGACCACTTCCAATTTGCCTTGATTCATGGACCTGACATTCCAGGTTTCTATGCAATATTGCTCTTTACAGCATCAGATCTTGTTTCTATCACCATCCACAGCTGGGTATTCTTTTTGCTTTGGCTCCATCCCTTCATTCTTTCTGGAGTTATTTCTCCACTGATCTCCAGTAGCATATTGGGCACCTATTGACCTGGGGAGTTTCTCTTTCAGTATCCTATCATTTTGCCTTTTCATACTGTTCATGGGGTTCTCACGGCAAGAATACTGAAGTGGTTTGCCATTCCCTTCTCCAGTGGACCACATTCTGTCAGATCTCTCCACCATGACCCGCCCATCTTGGGTTGCCCCACGGGCATGGCTTAGTTTCATTGAGTTAGACAAGGCTGTGGTCCTAGTGTGATTAGATTGACTAGTTTTCTGTGAGTATGGTTTCAGTGTGTTTGCCCTCTGATGCCCTCTTGCAACACCTACCGTCTTACTTGGGTTTCTCTTACCTTGGCCGTGGGGTATCTCTTCACGGCTGCTCCAGCAAAGCGCAGCCATTGCTCCTTACCTTGGAGGAGGGGTATCTGCTCACCGCCGCCCTTCCTGACCTTCACCGTGGGATAGCTCCTCTAGGCCTCCTGCGCCCGCGCAGCCACGGCTCCTTGGACGTGGGGTTGGTCCTCCCGG
>NW_011494601.1:3336268-3336469 GCF_000754665.1 Bison bison bison
GGTCCTCCTGCCCGCCGCCCCTGGCCTCGGATGCGGGGTAGCTCCTCTCTGCCGTTCCTGCGCCGTCCCAGTCTAGTACTCTCAGCCGCTGCCCCTGACCTCGGACGTGGGGCAACACCTCTTGGCCGCCGCCCTTTGGGCATGAGGTCCTCCCAGCTTCTGCCCCTGACCTCGGACGTGGGGTGGCTCCTCTCGGCCGCC
>NW_011494601.1:3336664-3337107 GCF_000754665.1 Bison bison bison
AGCCAAAGATGGAGAAGCTCTATACAGTCAGCAAAAACAAGACCAGGAGCTGACTGTGGCTCAGACCATGAACTCCTTATTGCCAAATCCAGATTTAAATTGAAGAAAGTAGGGAAAACCACTAGACCATTCAGGTATGACCTAAATCAAATCCCTTATGATTACACAGTGGAAGTGAGAAATAGATTTAAGGGCCTAGATCTGATAGGTAGAGTGCCTGATGAACTATGGAATGAGGTTCATGACATTGTACAGGAGATAGGGATCAAGACCATCCCCATAGAAAAGAAATGCAAAAAGGCAAAATGGCTGCCTGGGGAGGCCTTACAAATAGCTGTGAAAAGAAGAGAAGTGAAAAGCAAAGGAGAAAAGGAAAGATATAAACATCTGAATGTAGAGTTCCAAAGAATAGCAAGAAGAGATAAGAAAGCCTTACTTCAGCG
>NW_011494601.1:3337207-3337965 GCF_000754665.1 Bison bison bison
GCAAATTTGGAAAACTCAGCAGTGGCCACAGGACTGGAAAAGGTCAGTTTCCATTCCAATCCCAAAGAAAGGCAATGCCAAAGAATGCTCAAACTAAGGCACAATTGCACTCATCTCACACGCTAGTAAAGTAATGCTCAAAATTCTCCAAGCCAGGCTTCAGCAATATGTGAACCGTGAACTTCCGGACGTTCAAGCTGGTTTTAGAAAAGGCAGAGGAACCAGAGATCAAATTGCCAACATCCACTGGATCATCAAAAAAGCAAGAGAGTTCCAGAAAAACATCTATGTCTGCTTTATTGACTATGCCAAAGCCTTTGACTGTGTGGATCACAATAAACTGTGGAAAATTCTGAAAGAGATGGGAATACCAGACCACCTGATCTGCCTCTTGAGAAATTTGTATACAGGTCAGGAAGCAACAGTTAGAACTGGACATGAAACACAGACTGATTCCAAATAGGAAAAGGAGTTCATCAAGGCTGTATATTGTCACCCTGTTTATTTAACTTATATGCAGAGTACATCATGAGAAACGCTGGACTGGAAGAAACACAAGCTGGAATCAAGATTGCCAGGAGAAATATCAATCACCTCAGATATGCAGATGACACCACCCTTATGGCAGAAAGTGAAGAGGAACTCAAAAGCCTCTTGATGAAAGTGAAAGTGGAGAGTGAAAAAGTTGGCTTAAAGCTCAACATTCAGAAAACGAAGATCATGCCATCCGGTCCCATCACTTCATTGGAGATAGATGG
>NW_011494601.1:3338065-3338223 GCF_000754665.1 Bison bison bison
CTCTCGGCCGCCCTTAGCACGCCCGTCGCAGCCGCAAGCACTTTAGCTCGCCCGTCGCAAGTGGGAAGTCAAGAAACACCTGGAGTAACAGGCAAATTTGGCCTTGGAATACGAAATGAAGCAGGGCAAAGACTAATAGAGTTTTGCCAAGAAAATGC
>NW_011494601.1:3338559-3339000 GCF_000754665.1 Bison bison bison
GATGAAAGTGAAAGTGGAGAGTGAAAAAGTTGGCTTAAAGCTCAACATTCAGAAAACGAAGATCATGCCATCCGGTCCCATCACTTCATTGGAGATAGATGGGGAAACAGTGGAAACAGTGTCAGACTTTATTTTTGGGGGGGCTCCCAAATCACTGCAGATGGTGACTGCAGCCATGAAATTAAAAGACGCTTACTCCTTGGAAGGAAAGTTATGACCAACCTAGATAGCATATTCAAAAGCAGAGACATTACTTTGCCAACAAAAGTTCGTCTAGTCAAGGCTATGGTTTTTCCTGTGGTCATGTATGGATGTGAGAATTGGACTGTGAAGAAGGCTGAGCACCAAAGAATTGATGCTTTTGAACTGTGGTGTTGGAGAAGACTCTTGAGAGTCCCTTGGACTGCAAGGAGATCCAACCAGTCCATTCTGAAGGAGATC
>NW_011494601.1:3339100-3343392 GCF_000754665.1 Bison bison bison
TCAGCCCTGGGATTTCTTTGGAGGGAATGATGCTAAAGCTGAAACTCCAGTACTTTGGCCACATCATGCGAAGAGCTGACTTATTGGAAAAGACTCTAATGCTGGGAGGGATTGGGGTAAGAGGAGAAGGGGACGACATAAGGATGAGATGGCTGGATGGCATCACTGACTCGATGGACGTGAGTCTGAGTGAACTCCGGGAGTTGGTGATGGACAGGGAGGCCTGGCGTGCTGTGATTCATGGGGTCGCAAAGAGTCGGACACGACTGAGCAACTGATCTGATCTGATCTGATCTGGGCAGAGCAGGGGAGCAGGAAGAGTCTTGTCCACTCAAGGCAATCTCCTTTATGGAGGGATTGTGCAGGCTCTGCATGAGGCCTGAAGTCAGACGGCTTCTAGTAGACTGGAGGAGCTCCAACCAGAAACACTTGACCTCTGCCAGCCCAGTCCTCTATCAGACATGAGCCAAGGAGGGGTGTGGAGGGGGTGCAGTTTCCCTCAAGGGAGTCATCAGTTCTTTACAGAGGATTGTTCCTAAGTGAACTAGGGAATCTGGGAAATAGCAGTGGCCTGGGCGCCCCAGACCTGGGTTCCGGTCTTATCTCCATCTATATCTTTCTGTGTGACCTGGGATAGAGCATTAACTTCTCTGGGCCACCAACTTCTCTCTGCACTTGTACCTCTCAGGAGGTTGTTCTCGAAGACTGGGAGTGGATGAAAAGGGCTGTGTGAGCGACCAAGCCTGTGAATGTGAGGGGTGCTGCCCCACTTACCGAAGGAAGGAAGGGTCCAAAGTTGGACAGTGTCATGAGCACAATTAAAAATTCACATTCAACTAGCATTTATGGAACACATGCCTGGCTACCTGGCAAATATGTTTACAAGGGATATTCTGCTTACTTCTCACCCAGCGTGGTAAGAGGGCGCATGGCTGGCCCTGTTATCCAGGTAAACCTTGGAGGGGTTAAGAAATGAGCTCAGGTCACAGAGGTACAGAACCATAGAACCAAGATGCTAAGGCAGGTTGGCCTCCTTCAGAGTCACTGAGTCACATGCTCTTCCTCGAGACGGCTTCAGGCCAGTAATGGATGCTGGGTGCTGCATGCGCAGATGAAGAAGATACGGTCCTGCATTCGGGGGAGTGAGTCTGATCAGTAAATAATGCCAGTGTACTTCGGTGAGTGCTGAGCATTTGGGTGCCCAGAGCAAGGAGTGTGTACCTGAATTTAGAGGTTAGAGGAGGGATTTCTGGAAGACTTGTATACGAGCTAGGCTGTGAAGTGTGCCTGAGAGTTGGCCAGGGGAGGAAGGGTAGAAAGGCGTTCCAGACAGAGGTCCACGCATGAGCAACCACATGGAAGGGTGGAACAGCATGCCATGTTTAGAGAAATAGAAAATGACTGGTCCATCTAAAGCTTGGCGCTCAAGGAGGGACAGAAAATAGAGGAAGAAACAGGCAGAGCCTTGGGTATGGCCCAAGGGCTTGGCTGCATCCTGTGGGTGTTAGGGAGCCGTGGAAAGGTCAAAAAAAGCCAGGCGATCCGGGGTCAGGTTTGCACCCGCACTCTTGCACATGCTCAGACTGGGAGAAGACGCCAACTCCAGCACTGAGGGGGGGTAGTGATGGGCGGCCATACGGGAATAGAGTCTGGAACCCTTGTGGAATAGTCTTGGCAAGAGCTCAGCTGGTCGAGGGCTCAGCCTGCTGTGAGCCTGCATCCCAGGTTCCCAGCACAGGACCAGGCAGCCTTGAGAGATGGTCCAGACGGGAGGGTGGGTTCCTGAGTCAGGCTGCCTTATCCCAGCTCCAATAACCACCAGCTGTGCAGCCCGGGGCACTTATTTCACCTTTCTCTGCCTTAGATTCTTCTTCTGGCTAACAGATAACACTAGCATCGCCTGGGATTGCAGTGAGGACCAGGGAGCAGTGAGCAGTGGAAAGGGTGGAGCACAGAGCCTGGCGGGGCTTGCCCATGGGAAAGGAGACCCTCTTCCCACCACTGGGAAGGCTCCACCGCCCCCTTACTCGGTGCCCCCTCCCCAACCAAGCCTCAAAGGAGGGGCAGGCAGTTTAGTATTAAATGGCCTGGATGAAATGCATTCTGCTGGCAATTGCCTTCACTGCCTGCCGTAAAAATACATCTATATTTAAATATGCTGGGATAATTCTTAAGTTTTATTAGTACTTAAATATTTTGGCATGTTTATTTCTCCTGGAACAATTATGGAGGTTTCATTGTTTTACTCACCAAAAAAAAAAAAAGAGAGAGAGACTAAATCTCCTTTGACAATAAACCCCCGACAGGTGAATATGGCGCTGTCTCCAGTGTGGATCCCGTTATAGTCTAGTCAGCTCTCGGGATGTGGAGGCAGAGTCGAGGAGGAGCGGACCAACCTCAGAGAGGCCCCACACATCTCCCGTTTGGCCCTCCCCTCTGCACTGAGGCTGCCTGGAGGGACCACGTGTTCTCTGGCTCCCCAGTGAGTTCAGCCAGTGGGCAGCTACACCCAGCAGGAGATCCCAGGGAGGGAAAAAAGACAAGTTGGAGTGCTGGACATCTGGTTTCCTCCCTTTGGGGTCTGAGGGACTCCTGTCCGGGCTCTCGCAGCCTCCTGATTACCGTAACTGCTCCCTCCTCCTGGTGGTCAGAGCTGGCGTGCTTAGAGCACTCCTGGTCCTGCGAGCTGCGGTGCGCTGTGCTGTGTGCTGAGCTGTGTCCACGCTTCTCCTCCATTCTGGCCCCGCTGAGCTGTGTCCACGCTTCTCCTCCATTCTGGCCCCACTCTTGTCAACAGCCCCTTATCAACTCCTTCTCAGTCGCCCGTCAGAGTGAGCCACCTGTCTCCTACGGGGACCCTGGTGGACACCAAGCTCTAGGTAGGCCTTTGCCATTGGGGCAAAGATTGGAAGTGATATCTTTCACTTGATATCTTTCTGATGAAGATATCAAGGCCCAGAGAGGTTGCCCACCCTTCCCAAAGTCACACAGCTTGCAAGCAAAGGAAGCAGGGCCAATGACTGAGACCACTGAACACAAGCTCCAGATTCTTCCCACTCCTTCACAGCTGCCAGTGCTGGATGGTTAGATGGAGTGATGGAGAAAAACAGAGGCTGATCCTTCTTCCACTTTGGACAGACACTGCTCTCACTTGCTATCTGAACTGCCTGCAGTCCCCTTCCTAGGACAGGTTGGGGTACCGGAGGAGGGAAGTGCAGCTCAGCAACAAGGGGGAGACTGAGAACTGCCCCAGTCTTTCTTTTAGCTGTGTGACCTTCAGCAAGTTACTTAAAATCTCTGAGCTTCCATTTCTCGTTTGTATCAGAGAGATAATACTTACTGGATAGGTAAGGCTCAGAGCCAAAATGACCTCTTTAGCCTTAGAAGGGTTACTGAGCAAGCACTGTATGACTTGGAATGTTCTAAGCACTTTATGAGTAATGTCCAATTGAGGCAGCTACAGCTATTTTTATCCCCATTTGACAGATGTGAATACCAAGGCACAGAAAAGTTAGGTGGACCATTTCTACTCCCTACCCCCATCCCATAGCTGCCATCTGAACACAGGCAATCAGGCCCCAGGGCCCACTTCCAATCCTTGCCAAGGAGGAGCTGGAGGGGCTTAGGCTGCACCCAGCCCAGGTGACCTGACAGCTGGGGAGGTCAGGTTGGGGAGAGCAAGCATCCTGGCCAGTATCACGCAGTGATGGGGAGCAGGGCCTTTTGGCCTCAAATCCATGGTTTGTCCCTGTGGATTTAACAGAATACCACTGACTAAAGATTAGCATTTGCAAACAAGTGGTTGGTCTCTCCTTCACTCCTCTTCTGTGTGAAAGGAGGGAGCACTGATGTGGCATTCGGGGAGGCCCTGCGCCCTCCTGTCCACCCGCGCTGATGCAGGTATCTGTCCTCCGAGTGCCACGGTCCAGCAGGAGCGTTTTTCTCTTGAATAGATGGGCTGAGCTGCCTGGAGGTCAGCACTGCAGGTGAATTGGCCTCACTCCCACCCCCTGCAGACACAGACCCCAGGCCTGTCGAGAATGGAGACGCCTTGACCTAGGAAAGGGAGGGAGCTGGGCTTTAAAGCTGAACAGTGTACTGGTTGGGCTGTGTGTGCCACAAACACTCCAGGCTTCAATGCCCAGCTCTGCCGAGGCCTAGTTCTGTGGCTTTGGGTAATTTATTTCTCCCCTCTGAGCCTCGGTTTCCTCATCTGTAAAATGGGCATCTGTAACAGCACAAGACTTATGGCCAGTGTGGTATTATAATATCTAACAATACTAATATCTATT
>NW_011494601.1:3343492-3362307 GCF_000754665.1 Bison bison bison
CCAACACTGTTACCCTGGAGTCGCCTGAACTGATTATCAACAATCAGAGAGAAATGCTCGCAAGGGGTCCCAGAGCAGATGCTCCATAAACAGAAGCCATGGTTTTACTTGTAAATATCAAGTACTCTGGTCTCCTTCGGGTTGTGACGTTTTTGACACTCCAATCCTTTACAGCACATGACGGAAATTTCATGACCACAGCTCCAGGTGCAGGGAGAATGCCAAGCACTCGCGGAGAGGTTTCGTCCAGTCCTTCACATGTTGATGGAGCAGGCCCTCTGTGTGGCGCTGGGTGGGAGCAGGGAAGAACACAGCAGCCTCTGTTTGCAGGGGGACTCAGAGCACGGGGAGAGTCACAGAAACAAGCTGGGACAGAAAGTCAGGAAGAAAGAAAGGCTGAGTGCAAGGCAGGAGGCTGACCAGGCCAGTGAGATGGAACACAGGCTCTGAGTGCAGACCCTTTAATTTCCCAGCTGAGATCTTGGGCAGGTCAGTGAACCCACCCACCCTGCCCATATCCACACAGTTCCTGATCTGTTGCATGGGGATGCTAATATTTATTCCAAAGCCTTGCTGTGGGGACTGACAGGCCCTGTCCTGTTGAAGCAGTTGCACAGGTCTCAGCATTGTAGTCTCCCCCTTCCCAACACACAGCTGGGCTTATGGAGGGAGGGAACCCTCACTCTGGTCGGAGTGGTCTGGAAAGCTTCATAGAGGAGGCAGTGGGGAGCTGTCTTGATGGGTGAGAGGGGCTTTGAGAGGTGGAGAAGGCTGAGGGAACAGAGGCAGGAGGAAGGGAGGGCGAATGGGGCCCCAGAAAGAAACCCCAGGCAGCAGGGATGGGCAATGTGACAGCCAGTTGCTCCAGGGTTTTGCTGATCACCCTCCAGAATCATCGCAATTTGGAGCGGGAGTAATAGCTTCCATCTAAAGAGGCCAGATTTGTATCATCTGACTCAAGAAGCAAACCCCAGTGGAAGCTACCAGAAGGTTTCTAGCCATGAAGCACCAAGGTTGGGAGCTCTGAGTGGAGCTGAGAGAGTAGGGAAAAGGGGAGGCCCTGGGTGGGCTGACCACAGGATGATACATGGACTAGATGGCCATCCTGTCTTGGGCAGCCCACTCAGGCACACCAGCCCCCTGGGCAAAGGCCCCTTTCCCTTAGCCTAGAAGTTACTAGGAGAAGAAGACAGGGGCAGAGGGTGGGGTAGAGAGGGAAGGAACCCCAGACTTGGGGGTGAAACCTCCTTGTTCTTGCTAAGATGCAGCAGCGGGTGCCCCAAGCTCTCCAGGCCAGGTACAGGGCATCTGCCCCAGGCCTGGCCAAGTGGGACTGAGCCAGGTCAGAGCTTGTCTAGGCTTCAGTTCCTCCTCTTGAAAATTTGCTTGTGACCCTCTCCCAGCTTTTTGTCAAGCCCACCTAAAAAAGGGGCCGGAAAGGAAGCCAGTAGCGGGGCCTCCACGGCCAAGGGAAATCCCAGCTCTCATTATCCAGCCGGTTTAGACAGAGCTAGGGGAAGAGACAGAGGGGGTCTGAATGCTTCTTGTCTCCAGGTAGGAGAGCTGTTTCAGTCTCCACCCAACTAGTGGGTCTTCTGTTAGAAAGAATCTGGATTTAATGCTAGAGAAAAAGTGGTTCCGAAGGCCTATGAGTTGCCCCCACCCCACCCCAGCTTCCAAACTACTTGCTTCTCAGCTCAGCCAGTAGGAGAGCGGCCTCAACACCCCACAGCTGCTCTTAGAGGGTGTGCTTGTGATAACCAAATCCTAGGACAGAATCCATGAAGGATTCCTCTTCCATGTCATCCATTTTACAGATGGCAAGACTGAGGCCATCCAAGGCAGCAAAGGTACAGCCAGACGGAGCAGAGCCTGGATGAGAGGTAGGACCCAGGACTCCTCCTGCCCTTTCTCTCTGCCATGGATGGCTTTGTTATTGGGGTCCCAGAGCTCAGACGTGTACTTTAAGGAGTCCATCCCCCTTTCTTGCACCAGATGCAGAAAGTTAGATGTCTGTGCATTTTTCTGAAGAGAGGACATCCACAGCATTTGTTGGATTTCTAGATAGTTTGTATCTTCTTGCCCCAAAATGTTTTAAGAAAAACAAACGAACAGCAGGCACTCATTGCTGAGTTCAGCTTGTCTCCATCCCTCCACCTGGAGGCAGGAAGCCCCTGCAGCCCCCTCCCCACTGGGAGGCAGGCCCCATCTTTAGTCTGGAAGTCTGCTGTCTCCATAGAGAAGGCAGGTCCCCCTCCATGTCTCTGACACGTTTTCCTATGCCCCGAGCAGGGGTGCTAACTCATGCTTACTCACATCTCCTCGAAGCTCATCCCACACAACCACCCTGATCCCAAGAATCCTGGGAACTTGGGGTGGAACTGCCAAGAGAAAATACTAGGATGCCACTGCCACTTCCCTCCTCATCGCTGCCTGAAATGCTGGGAAAGCTTTGGGATCATCTTGGGCAGCCTTCTCATTTCATAGAGGGGAAGATGAGCCCAGTAAAGGGAAGGACCATTCTCACATTCACACCTGTTCTAAAGGTAGGGCCACTGGATTCAGCAGAGGTCCCTCCTCCACCTGGAGGCCCCACATGGTTTAACTGTGAGGTTGAACATTTTGAGGGAGGAGCCTGTGTGCAGCAACGAGCCGCTGGCTTGAGCATCTCCTGTGGGCCTCAGGCTATGAGCTCTCATCATCATGGGTACAGCTGACCCTGAGAACCATGAGAACCACACACAGATAGGCTCAGTAAACCAGGACTTTATAAAGAACATAAAAGGCCCAGTTCACTCACTGTTCATTCATGCTTTCAACCAATTTGTATTAAGTTGTTATATACCAGGTACTAATGAAGAAATCAAATCCCTTACGATTATACAGTGGAAGTGACAAATAGATTCAAGGGATTAGATTTGATACAGTGCCTGAAGAACTATGGACAGAGGTTCATGACATTGTACAGGAGGCAGTGATTAAGACTATCCCCAAGAAAAATAAATGTAAAAAGGCAAAATGGTTGTCTGAGAAAAGAAGAAAAGTGAAAAGTAAAGGAGAAAAAGAAAGATATGCCCATCTGAATGCAGAATTCCAAAGAACAGCAAGGAGAGATAAGAAAGCCTTCCTCAGTGATCAATGCAAAGAAATAGAGGAAAACAATAGAATAAGAAAGACTAGAGATCTCTTCAAGAAAATTAGAGACACCAAAGGAACATTTCATGCAAAGATGGGCTCAATAAAGGACAGAAATGGTATGGACCTAACAGAAGCAGAAGATGCTAAAAAGATGTGGTAAGAATACACAGGAGAACTGTACAAAAAAGATCTTCACGACCCAGATAACCACGATGCTGTGATCACTCACCTAAAACCCGACATCCTGGAGTGTGAAGTCAAGTGGGCCTTAGGAAGCATCACTATGAACAAAGCTAGTGGAGGTGATGGAATTCCAGTTGAGCTATTTAAAATCCTAAAAGATGATGCTGTGAAAGTGCTGCACTCAATATGCCAGAAAATTTGGAAAACTCAGCAGTGTACACAGGACTGGAAAAGGTCAGTTTTCATTCCAATCCCAAAGAAAGGTGATGCCAAATAATGCTCAAACTACCACACGATTATGCTCATCTCACATGCTATCAAAGTAATGCTCAAAGTTCTTCAAGCCAGGCTTCAACAGTACATGAACTGAGAACTTCCAGATGTTCAAGCTGGATTTAGAAAAGGCAGAGGAACCAGAGGTCAAACTGCCAACATCTGTTGGATCATCAAAAAAGCAAGAGAATTCCAGAAAAACATCTACTTCTGCTTTATTGACTATGCCAAAGCCTTTGGCTGTGTGGATCACAACAAACTGTGGAAAATTCTGAAAGAGATGGGAACACCAGATCACTTTACCTGCCTCCTGAGAAATCTGTATGCAGGTCAAGAAGCAACAGTTAGAACCAGATACGGAACAACAGACTGGTTCCAAATTGGGAAAGGAGTACATCAAAGCTGTATATTATCACCCTGCTTATTTAACTTATATGCAGAGTACATCATGCAAAATGCCAGACTGGATGAAGCACAAGCTGGAATCAAGATTGTCGGGAGAAATATCAATAACCTCAGATATGCAGATGACACCACCCTTATTGCAGGAAGTGAAGAAGAATTACAGAGCTTCTTCTCTTGATGAAAGTAAAAGAGGAAAGTGAAAAAGTTGACTTAAAACTCAACATTTAGAAAACTAAGATCATGACATCCAGTCTCATCACTTCATAGCAAATAATGGGGAAACAATGGAAACAGTGACAGACTTTATTTTGGGGGGCTCCAAAATTACTGCAGATGGTGACTGTAGCCATGAAATTAAGAGATGCTTACTCCTTGGAAGAATAGCTATGCCCAACCTAGACAGCATATTAAAAAGCAGAGACATTACTTTGCCAACAAAGGTCTGTCTAGTCAAGTCTATGGTTTTTCCAGGAGTCATGTATGGATGTGAGAGTTGGACCATAAAAAAAGCTGAATACTGAAGAATTGATGCTTTTAAACTGTGGTATTGGAAAAGACTCTTGAGAATCCCTTGGACTGCAAGGAGATCCAGTCAATCTGAAAGGATGTCAGTCCTGAGTGTTCATTGGAAGGACTGATGCTGAAGCTGAAGCTCCAATACTTTGGCTACCTGATGCGAAGAGCTGACTCATTAGAAAAGACCCTGATTCTGGGAAAGATTGAAAGCAGGAGGAGAAGGGCATGACAGAGGATGAGATGGTTGGATGGCATCACCAATTCAATGAAGATGAGCCTGAGCAAGCTCCAGGAGTTGGTGATGGACAGGGAAGCCTAGCATGCTGCAGTCCATGGGGTTACAAAGAGTCAGACAACCGAGTGACTGAACTGAACTGAGTGAAACAATAATAACCAAGAAAGACTGTGATATCTTGAGACTCACACTCTGGCAGAATAACAGCATGACCAAGCTTCCACTATAGGAGGAGAACTATGTGTGATTCCTTATGGAGTTTACAGCAGCATAATTATATCCAGCATCCTTGAGACGATGTACAGTGAGGCCTCCTATTAACTCCCAATTTCTTCTCTTCTTTCAGTTATTGGTGAAATCCTTAGCCCCAAGTAGCTGATGAAACCCTTCTTCCCTCCCATCTGTCCCTCCTTCCTTTAGGGCTTAATATGTACCATACGCTAGAGGAGATGCTGGGAATGCAGACAGGGTTCTAGGAAGGAAGCAGACTGGACATCAGATCATTATAAGGCAATGTGACTGTATTTTGGTGATGTGCAAGCCTGGGGTATCATGGGAGCTCAGAAGAGGGGGCCCTAGCTCACACTGGGGCATCTTTAGTATATACATATTTTTTTCAAACTTCAAATTTTTAATTTTGTATTGGGTTACAGCTGATCAACAATGTTGTGGTTGTTTCAGGTGAACAGAGAAGGGACTCGGCCATCCATACACATTATCCGTTCTCCCCCGAGGCGCCGCTCCCCTCCAGGCTGGCGCATCAGATTGAGCAGAGTTAAATGTGCTCCACAGTAGGTCCTTGTTGGCATTCTGGAACATCTTAGTCAGCTTCTGCAGGAAGTGAAGCCGGAGCACCTTCTTTCACTTTGCTGAGCATCTGCTGAGTTCTAGACACTGTGCTGGGGGCTGGGCCCAGAGTAGTGAGGCCAGGCCAGACCCTTCCCATGTGCACCTCTCCTCCTAGGGGGCCAGCCTTCATCACCCAGTCCCAGTGGATATTTCTGCTTGTGCTGTATAGCTTCTGGGCCCTCCTCCCTACACCCACGGTTTGCCTGCTGGCCTATTTGATCTGTGATGGACTGTCTCATTTACCTTCAAAAAGCCTCCTCACTCATGGAAGAGGATGCTCATTTTCTGCCCTCAGAACTACTTAGAGTCTGGTCTTCACCTACCAGATTTCCGGTGTCCCCTACCTCCTCGAGCACAGAGCTGAGGGCTGTCTGCCTGCTACTGCACATGCCCTGCAGAGGGTCTGGCCCGCTCACCCCTGCACAAGGAATCCTAGAGAGCCCACCCTGTCCCACTCAGAGCTACCTCTGTTGCTTATATTGCAAGGGCAGGAGGAGACCATGTGTGAACACAAGAAGAGTGACTTCTAGATCGAATCCAAAGGAAGCAGTTCCTGCACTGTACAGATACATGTTTCCTATGCCTCCCTGTGTCAGCTCTGTGCCCTGAGCTGGTGGTGCTGGGGTCTTAAATCTTGTGGCCCCTACATGCTATTGCGTGCATGTGTGTTCAGTCGCTCAGTCTTAACCAGCTCTTTGTGACCCCATGGACTGTAGCCCAGCAGGCTCCTCTGTCCATGGGATTTTCCAGGCAAGGATGGTGGAGTGGGTTGCCATTTCCTCCCCCAGGAGATCTTCTCCACCCAGGGATCAAACCCGAGTCTCCTGTGTCTCCTGCCTAAGCTGGTGGATTCTTCACCACTGAGTTGCCCATTAGTGCAATTCAAAAGTAAAATTAATTGAAATTATTAAATGTAATTCAGGTACACGGAGGTTTAAATAGCATAAGCAATATAGCCACTGTACTTAGCAAAAAGTATTTGATATTTTTTATATAAGCCTTTTTATTCCAAACCGAATTTCAATGAAAAAAAAAGATTAATTTCTCACTCTTGGGTTTCCCTATTGTTCAAGTCGAGCAACAGAATCAAAATTAAAATTTGGGTTTGTACCCACAGAGAAAGTGTCTGGTGGTCGAAGTACAAACACTATTCGCTGTAAATCTGCTGTGCAACCCTGAGCAAGTCATTTCAACTCTCCATGTTAGTCTGCCCATCTATAAAATCAAGATAATGCCTGACTTGTGGGACTAGCAAGTGAAAACAGAAAAGTAAGGGTGCTTTTACATGGTTATCATTTGACCACTTGTTTGTTTTTTCTTTATTGGTTGCCTTCTTTGAATCACTCGGTATTGGAGCCTGGGATTAAAAAGCAGAATACTGCCCACATGAGAGGGGTCCCTTCTCATTGTCTTAATCTCATAGGGACACCGAGTTTCCAAGAACTGAGGAACCGTGTCCCTATAGGGGGCTCACTGGGAGGTAAAGTGTCTACACGTCAGGCTTAAGATGTCTACACTTCAGTAGAAATACAATTTTCAAGGGCCCCGGAGTTTGTTCCTAGGTTTGGGATGAAAGGAACAATAGGCAGGTTTACCTTCAAAAGGCAGTGCTCACTTCTGTAGCTTCCTCACTCCATCCGGAGCCACCGCTTTGAATTATACATGAGGCGCATGCAGGAGCTGTGATGATTTTTCAAATATTTCTCTAATTGATGAGAAGGGCTTTGATAAATTGCTGTAGAACCAGGAGCATCTGATCACAAGGAATTCTGTCTTGTTCCTCCTTGACAGATGTTTACTTGACTTAAAGGGAGAGCAGGGTCCAAAGGAACTACTTTTCTCTCCTGGAACTTTTATTCTATTGAGGGAAAATAATTCTATGAAATGCTATGGTTTTGTTTTTAAATCCAAACATGAGGAGTTCTCCAAGATCTGCGGTCTTGTGCCTGCCATGTTCAGATGAAGGACTTGAGAGCTCAGAGTGGAAGGGCAAGATCCCTGGGCAGCATGAATTCTTGCTTCCCCATCACGTCCTCATGGCTGCTGAAGGTGGAGAGACAAATACCAAAGAATCACCTTTCTGCACTACCCAGAAAATGGTCCATATGACATAGTTCTGGATTCTTGCTGGAACTTAAAAGGAAACTTTCACAATATCCAGAGCCCTCAGTGTCCTGCAAATGAAGGAGAAGGAGTTCCTCAAACTCCTTGCATCAGGAACCCAGTGAGGTAGCACCAACCTTGACTTCCAGGTGGAGTAGTACATCTACAAAAGGAAGAAGGATGGTGCCTCCATCATAAATCTGAAGGAGACCTGGCCGAAGCTTATGCACATGGCTTATGCCACTGATAACTCAACTGGGAGTTGAGTTATCAAGATGCCACTGAAAACTCAACTGATGACCCAGTGTCATATCCTCTGGGAATACTGGCCAACAAATCTGCTGCCCCTCGAGCCCCTCCTACTGCTGGCCGCTTCACTCCTGGAACTTTCACTAACCTGATCAGGGCAGCCTTCTGGTGGTTACTGATCCCTGGGCTGACCACCAGAGTCTCACAGAAGCCCCTTACACTAACCTGCCAACCACTGCTCTGTATAATACAAACACTCCTCTGTGCTCTGTGGCTGCCGCCATCCCATGCAAAGATGAGAGAGCTCACTCAGTGGATCTGATGTGGTGGCTGTTTGCCCAGGAAGTTCTGCATATGCATGGCATCTCCAGTGAATCCCCATGGAAGGTCATGCCTCATCTCTGCTTCTGCAGAGATTCTGAAAAGACTGCAAAGGAAGAGCAGGCAGCAACTGACAAGACTGTGACCAAGGAGGAATTTTCACTGCTCCAGCTCTGCAACCTGAGCTGGGGGTCTGAAGGCATGCAGGTGCCCTCTGAGACTATTCAACTCCCCTGTGAAGACTGGAGTGCTCAGCCTGCTGCTGAAAACTGCTCAGACCACCGAATGGGTAGGAACAACCACTGAGTGGTCTTAAACTGTTCTTCCTCAAACTCTCAAAATGGAAATGGGTTGATGGCAAATAGTTTTTTTTTTAAAAAAAATCACCTAAGAGCCAGGATACATGGGCACCAACCCCCAAGAACATCGGGATAGACCTCAGCCACAGACCAAAGCAGTGGCCTGCAGAGCCAGGCATTAATTTCCGCTTGCTGGCTTGTGATGGGGTCCAAGGGCCCCAGGGGAGGGCATCAGAGAGGTGGAGTTGGGGGAAGAGTGAGGGAAGATGGGCACTAACCTGGGGCCTTGAGCAGTGACTTTTGCTAATGCTTTGGAGATATTTCACTACTTTCCAAGATGTGTCTCCCCTAGCACTGTTCTTAATGAACACCTCCCTAGCTCCTCTCCCTAAAAGAGTACCCCTGACTCTTAGCATGACATTTCAAACCCTTTTCCATCCCATTCCAACCCACTTCTCCCACGTTATCCCCCTCACTCCTCCCCATTCACCATCCCCCTGAGTTCTAGCCCCTTCCCGTCCATTACTTATGTAAGTCACACTCCTTCCATGAAGTCTGGCCTGACTCTACTCTCATTCTGGACTCTACACTTGGTCATCACTTCCTCCATATTGTCACAACACTGTCACAAAGGTCTGATCCAAAATTTAGTGTATCCCATTGTGATTTTTGTAACCTGTGTTAGACATGAACCTGCATATGACATTAGTCTAACCAGGGAGATTTATTTGGCTCTTGTTCTCACCAGTTATTGTGGGACATGAGGTCACCTCCCCTCCCCAACTTCTCCAGTTATTTCCACTGTGATTAGAGTACAGTTATTGTGAGTTATTGAAGGGGAATCTCCTTCCCCCTAGCTCTTGCTTCAGTGCTGAGCAACCTCTACTAGCCTAACACTCTACACCCACCTTGTCTGGCGAGTGTGTGAGAAGGAAATGGACATGCAGGGCATCTTAGTCCATTCAGGCTGCTATAACAAAGACACCTGAAACTGGCTGGCTTAACATCAAACATTATTTATCACAGTTCTGAAGCCTGGAAAGCCCAAGATCAAGCTACCAGCAGATTCAGAGCCTGGTGAGAACCTGCTTCCCAGTTCATAGAAGGCCATCTTCTTACTGTGTCCTCACATGGTAGAAAGGGGTCTCCTTTACAAGGGCACTAATCCCCATTCATGATGACTCCATCCTCATGACCCAATCACCTCTCAAAGGCCTCACTTCCGAACAACATCACATTGGGAATTAGGTTTCAACAAGTGCATTTCGGGGAGACACAAACATTCAGTCTCTAGCAACAGGGACTTCTTTTCTTCTTGCTACTTTGAAATCTATCATCTGCAGAGAGCACATCCCTACAAGCCACAGGTTTTGCAGAGGCTGGCTAGTGTAACAGAGCCTGTGTTTTTCAAAACTACTATGATTAGATGGTTGAGTACCATACCAGGTGTGTTAGCGAGCCTCCCATCTAAAGCAAATTAATGTTCACCAAGTTGGCTTTATCAGGATCAACGGCTACTGCCTGATCCCTTCCTGAGCAATGGGGGAAGACAGGGGGTGTTATTTTTAAGTCCCCTCAAACTTCCAAAGTCATAGATCCCATAGATACTGAAAGGGTAAAAAGAGAACACTATAAATGAATTTATGCACATAAATTCAATAACTTAAAAGAAATGGACTTATTACTTGAAAGCAATAAATGACTAAAAGTCACCTAGGAAGAAATAGATAATGAGAATAGTCCTATATTTATTAAATAAAAAGAGTTTGTCATTCAAACTCCAGGCCAAGATAATTTTATTGCCATATTCTGCCAGATATTTAAAGAAAAATTATACTGACTGTATATAATAATTTCCAAAAAATAGAAGGAATAACCTCTTGACTCATTTGATAAGGCCGTCACTACCCCAAAGTCAAAATCATACAAAAACAGCACTAGAAGAAGCTATACACCAGTATCCCACATGAACATGCAAATATATTCAAGGAAATATTAGCAAAATATATTAAAAAATAATACATGACCACAGAATTGGATTTATTTCAGGAATGGAGATTAGTTAAATGTTTTAAAACTAATGAACACAAGCTATAATATTAATAGGTTAAATAATAAAAGCCACACAATCATATCAATCGGTGCAGAAAAAATTTAACAAAATTCAACATACATTTGTGACAAAAGTTTCAGCAAACAATGATTAGAGGAGAACTTCCTTAACTTGATTTAGGGTATCTACAAAAATTTCATGGCTAACATAAAATTCAATAATGAAGGATTGAATGCTTGCCTTCCCAAAACAGAGAACAAGGCAAAGTTGTTCATTCTCGCAGCTGCTACGCAGTATCATACTGGAAGCCCTAGCGCAATAAGGCAAGAAAAACAGATAAAAGGCATACAGATTTTAAAGGAAGAACTAAAACTATCCCTATTCACAGGCAACATGACCAAAGGAAAAAAAAATCACAAAGAATCTACAAAAAAACAAAACAAAAATACTTATTATTGAGTTTAGCAAGGTTGCACGATATAAGGTCAACATGAAAAAATCTATCATATTTTTATATGCTGGTAATAAGCAATTGGAAGCCAGAATTTTAAAAATCAATACCATGTACAACATTTAATTACTTATGTACAAAGTTCCCCCAAATTAAATAAATCTAAGAAAACATCTTCAGGACTTGCATGATAAACACTACAAAATGCTTATTAAAGGAATAACATCTAAATAAGTGGAGAGACATACTGTGTTTCTGGATTGAAAGACTCAATATGGTTAAGAAGTCAGTTTTCCCTCAAATTGTTCTATAGATTTAAGGCACTCCCAATCAAAATCCCAGCAGAATGTTTTGTAGATATGGACAAGCTGATTCTAAAATTTATAGAAAAAGGAACTAGAATAGCCATAACAAATTTGAAAAAAAAAAAAAGATTTAGAGAAGTGACACTACCCCATTTTAAAGCTCCAGTAATCAAGTGAAGACTCTTTAAAGTCCCCTGGACTTCAGGGAGATTAAAGCAGTTAATCCTAAAGGAAATTAACCTTGAATATTCATTGGAGGGACTGATGCCAAAGATGAAGCTCAATACCATGGCCACCGGATGCAAAGACCTGACTCACTGGAAAAGACCCTGATGCTGGGAAAGATTGAGGGCAGGAAGGGAAGCGGGTGACAGGATGAGATGGTTAGATAGCATCGCTGACTCAATGGACATGAGTTTGAGCAAACTCTGGGACATAGTGAAGCACAGGGAAGTCTGGTGTACAAGGGGTCACAGAGAGTCGAACACGACTTAGAGACTGAACAACAACAAAATCAAGACTGCTGGGCCTTCGTAACAAGTAAATTGATAAAACATAATAAATAACCCAGAAATAGATACAAATATGACCAACTGATTTTTGATAAATTCAATAGAGATGAGATTATCTCTGTAAGAAGTAGCAATGGAACAATTCAATATCCATTGCAAAATACAAAATGAAACAAAAAAAAAACAAGTTCACACATTCTTTACACAAAACGGATTATAGATCTAAATTAAAATGATTAAACCTTTAGAAGAAAACATCAGGGAACATCTTCATGACCTTGAGTCAGGCAGAGTTCTTAGAAGTGACATTAAAAGCATCATTCATTAAAGAAACGAGTTGATGAATGGGCCTTCATTAAAGCTTTTTTCCCATGAAAGACACTGTTAAGAAAATGAAAAGATGAACTACAGACTGAGAGACAATATTTGTAAACCACATACCTGACAAAGGACTTGTATCCAGAATACACAAATAACTCTCAAAGTTCAACAGAAGGAACATAAACGACCCAATAAAAAAATTGGGCAAGCAATTGAGACATTTCCCCAAAGAAGACACACAGATGGCCAATAAGTTCATGAAATTCAAAATAAAATAAACATCCAAGATACCATCAGAATCTATCAGAATGGCAAAAACAAAAAACAAACAAAATCCCACAAATGCTGGTGAGTATATGGAGCAACTGGAACGCTATATATTGCTGGAGAGAATGCAAAAACGAACAGCCATTCTGGAAAACAGTTCAGTAGTTTCTTTTAAAGTTAAACATACACATACCACATGACCTAGTGATTCATTACTGGGCATTTACTCAAGAGAAATAAAAATGTGTTCATGCAAATAGCACTCCATTTATAATTGCCCCAAATGGAAACAGCCTAAATGTCCTTCCGTGGGTGAATGGATAAACACACTGTGATCCATTTAAACACTGGAATACTAAGTACTCAGCAATAACAAAGAAGGGGTTTTAATGCACGTCGCAACATGAGCTCATCTCAAAGGCATTAGGCCGAGCAAAAAGCTACCTCATAAGTTTACATGTGGTCTGATTGCACTTCTATGACATTCTGGAAAAGGCAAACTATGGAGAAGGAGAATAGATCAGTGGTTGCACGGGATACAGGTACGGGGGTGACAAAAGCAGCAGCACAAGGAATTCTGTGGGGGGATGAGTGATGGAACTGCTCTCTATCTTAATTGTGATGGTGATTACATAAATCTATACTCGTATAACTATATTCACACACGCACATACAATCCCAGCAGTATTCCCCACCAGCCTGTGATGGTCACGTTAGCTCCATTTTTATCCAGCCCTCCCAAGAAGGGCTGCTTCCAGTGGACTCCTTGTTCCAAAGGTTCCATGAAGACCTCTCAGCACAGCCACTGCTCCCAAGGCCCACCTAGCAAAGCTTCCCAGGAGGTGGTCTTCCTAGGCTGGCCCAGAGTCTGGCACTACCTCCGGCCCTCAGCACTGCCACCAGCACCGCCAAGCACCCAGCCATCAGGCAAGTCTGCCAGTGCTGAGGTGCTGCACTGGGAGATGCCCCTTCTAAGCCCCTGGGCAGCAGGAGAAACTATACTTTGCACTAAAGGGAAAAAGAGATCTGTCCCATTTGCTGCATCACACCTTCACAAAGACGTTGCAAAGTGCTCCCAACTTATGAACATTTTTGTAGAAACAGCTCATTCATTTTTACTTCCAGGAACAGCTGAGCCCTTACCCCCGTTTTTTTCATTCTCTGCTCCAAGACGCTGGGCTGAGATGAGTGGAAGATGCCAAATTGTAACTCAGGCTCAGATCTCCCTCCAACCCCTGAGGCTTCCTCTTCCTTTAGGATCACTGGGGTCCCAGGAAACAGAGGATCTCCCAAAGGCATGCATACCCTAATCACTGGAACCTTAGAATGGGTTATGTTACATGGCAAAAATGACTTCAGTTCAGTTCAGTCGCTCAGTTGTGTCTGACTCTTTGTGACTTAGCAGGCATAATTAAGGTTATGGGCTTAAAACATGGAGAGTATCTGAATTAGTTGGGTGGGCCTGCTCTAATCGTGTGAGCTTAAAAAGCAGAGAACTTTCTCAAGTGGAGACAGAAGAACTGAGGCAGAAGAAACCGAAGAGATCGGATCATGAAAAGAATTTGCTGTGTCATTGCTGGCTTTGAAGACAGAGCAGGCAATGGGGTGAGGAAAGTAGGGGGTCTTACCAGGCTGACGGAGATCTCCCACAACACCCAGGAGGGAACAGGAGCTCAGTGGGGAAATCACAAAGGACAGAACTGGGTGAGGCTGGGACCAGAGTCTCCCCCAGCACCTCCAGAGAAGAGTCCTGGCCCACCCACTGACCTTGGCTTTGTGAGACCTGGATTGGAGAAACCTGCCCAGCTCACCCAGACTTCTGACACACAGAACTATGAACTGATAAACTCAAGTTGTTTTTGAGCCCCTAAGCTTGCAATTGTTTTTATGACAGCGATAGAAAACAGCTGCAGTCATCATGCAAATAAACTCCCAGCGGGTCCTTCCAACACACCCAGACATGACTGAACCCCCACTCTGGAGTCAACCTGGGGCCCCTCTGGAATGTCTGCTGTCTCTTCTGTATGTTTCATCTCCTGGTTCAGCAGCCTTGTCCCCGGCAAAAGGGCAGGGGCAGCAGGAGCTGGCAGATGCGTCCCATAATCAGCCACAAAGGAACCCTCACAGAGCCCAAGAATTATTTAATTTGAGCAAATGCATTCTAACTCCTCCTTCACAAGCCCACCCCAGATGGTTCAGGGCTTCAAATTGAGGCAACCATACAAGCTCCCTATTAGCCTCCTGTAAGTCCCTTCTAGAATGCAGGCAGATTGTAAACAGTGACCAAGGAGAAATGGGGCAGGCTTAACCTACCTCCTCTGGGACCCAGAGCCAGCCCTGTGTCCCTTCCTTGGTTCAGTTTTCCTCTGCTGGAACATGACGGGGAAGCCCAGATGGGCCCCAAATTCCTTCCAGCCTTAGGGATCTAGAAATAGAAGATGCCCCAACCCCCACCATCACCACCACCAGGCTGTGTTGGCTCCTGAAAAGGAAACACTGGCTCCGCCGGGAAGTGGCAAGGAGCCCACTCCAGCAGGAGCCCTTCCGAAACAGAAGTCAGGAATGGAACATCCCAGGACGTGTTTGAGTATCTATTCAGTGTTACAGCAGAATCACGTCCCCCAAAAGATGTAATGGAGAACCAACTCCTAGAGTCTGTCAATGTGATCTTATTTGGAAAAAGGGTCTTTGCAGAGGGAATCAAGTTAAGGTTATTGGGGTGGGCCCAAGTCCAGTGTGGTTGGTGTCCTTATAAGAAAGGAAAGACAGAGACACAGGAGGGAGATGACCACTTGAGGGCAGAGGTGGAAACTGAAGTGAGGCATCTATGATCCAAGGAACTCCAAGGATTGACGGCCACCATCCCTGGAAGTTAGCAAGAAGCAAGGAAGGATTCTCCCCTGCAGGTATCAGAAGGAGCACGGTCCTGTCGGCATCTGGATTTCAGATGTCTCCCCTCCAGAACTGTCAGAGTGACTTCTTATGATTTCAAAGCCAGCTAGTTTGTTGTCCTTTGTTATTAAGCATCCTTAATAAACTACTGAATCCAGTTGGCCAGTAAATTTATTGAACGACGTGTCAGGCAGTGGCCAGGGCACTGCAGATAGAGGAGGAACCCAAACAGATGAACGTTTCCATCCCCGGGATATTTTCATTGAACTATTGTTCCGAGGGAACAAGGAATTTGTTGAAAAGGTATGGTTAGGAGTTAGAGAGCGTCCATAGCGTCCTTGATTTATTTGGAATGAGATGTCCTGTGCTATTTTTCTGGTCATTTTCCCAATAGAAGCACAGAATTTTAGAGCTGGAGAGGACCTTTGCTATTTCTCTAGGCAAAAGTCATGATGTCTCTAGTCTGGGAACTAAAGTTTAGAGAGAGGAGGTGCTGGGACCAAGCCAACGCTCCAAGCGGGGATCACGCATGCCCAGGGCTCCGGTCTGCGTGGATCTTGGGCTGGGAATGAGGTCCATGTGGACCACGGAGCGGTGGGGCTCAGGGAATGGGGTTTTCTGGGACCCAGTGTTGGGGACTCCCAGGGTGCTGTGAGTTCGGGGCTTGCTGAGACAACCAGGAGGCTCTTCAGTGGTGAAGTATCCATACATACTTCTCTTAACATGATAATATTAATCTGTATCCCATCTGTATGGATAACCGGAACTCCTCTTAAAGAGTTGTTTTTTCTTATCTGCCTGTCCCTGTTCCCTACCCCTCATCCACCAAAGCTGTCCGAAGGACCTTCCTAAATACAGGTCTGCAGAGCGTGCTCAGCTTCACACTATCTGGTGGCTTTGCATTCCTTTTACGAGGAAGAACCAGCCCTAGCCCGCCCTACCGTGTCCCCCATCCCCTCCATGCTCTGAGCGCTCGTCCCCCCACTCTGAGCTTCAGTGACCTGGGTCTTCTTCGGCCTGCCCACTGTGCTATGCTTCTCCCTGCCACAGCGCCTTTGGACAAGCCACATCCTCTGCCAAAGGCATTTCTTCCTCTGTCTCCTCTTCTCCTATTTATCTCTCATCCTCTAGGGCTTGGTTCAGAGTTCACTTTCTCATGGCGTCCTCTTCTCCAGGTTAGTTCAGTTTTGTTTCTTCACATTTGTCTCACATCAGCCTGTATTGTCCTTTCTAGTATTTTCTCATCTTATTCTTATATAGTCACATATGTAGATGTCTGCCTACTAATCAGGCTTTAAGAGTTGAGAGAGCAAGGATGTTTCTCCTTTGCTCATCATTTATTCCAGCCCCTAGCACAGACTGGAACATGGCAGGAAGTCAGTGAAGATGTTACTGAACGAATGAATGACTCCCTTCCCCACTCCCTGCCAGAGAAGGCAGCTTTTCCTGTATGCTACCAGTGCTCCTGGGTAACTACCAAAATACCTCTGGTTATTATCCCCAACTAGTTTCAAGATATCACATTTGTACTCAGGCTCATACACACACACACATCCCTTAGAAGCAGCCATTGCTCACAATGCTTTTGATTGACCTTTTCATCATAGACTCACATGATGCCCAGGGTGAGTCTCTGAGCTGCCCAAGGTGGTGGGAAGAAATCAGTGGAGAAAGAGACTGGAAATGTGCTTGGGGGGTCCCAGTGCTTTATCCTAGTGCTAGAGGAGTCTTGCTGGTATTTAGCAGGAGAATTCTATGCTTTGAAGACTCCCCTAATGCTCAGACATGCAAGCACATGAAGCTCTTTCTGGAGGTCAATGTTCCTATTTGAACTGAGTCCCTGAATGAGGACTGGGGTGGACAAGGAAGGGGCCTGGAGTGGGGATGGGTTGGCTGGGAAAGACCCACCAGCACTTAAGTGGCAGAGCTGAGGCCGAGCTCTCAGTGTTTTAGTGAGATGCCTCTTTCAATCATCAGCTAACTTGTCTCCCCTGGGACTTCTTAAACCACTTCTCTCTTTATGGCATGTAAAGAAGAGAGAGTGAGGATCGACCATATATCACTGGAAAGACAGGGAGGAATGGTTCAGGGAGCTTTGACACACAGCTGCAAGATGAGGACCCACAGGCAAGGTCGGGCAGGGGAACTGCACAGGCGTGGGAGCGAATGGCCCCAGGCACAGACCCACCCCTGTTCTCCTGTGGATCAGCTTCTTTGGGGCCCTGGAGCGCAGGGCACAGGCTTCCTGCTGTCCACAGACTGCCCCAGCTGTGCCTTGGAGAGGACTCAACTTCCAAAGTGCTTATAGAGGGCGTGTGGGCCCTTAGAGAGCCAACTTGGCTGTGATATCGAACAGTCCTTCCCCAGTACTTGGCTTCAGTTCTCCCATCCCCTAGAGAAGACATTGGAACTCAACAACCACACCCAAGCCTCCCAGCACTGAGTTCCTAGGGCTGAAGACATGGCTCCTGGGCCCCTCCCCTGGCTCTGTGTTTACAGAATAGAAAGCCGGATCACTTCTCTCCAATGGCCACCGGAGCAGGGGAGCACTGGTGGATACTGATACCATGCCCTGAGTTCAACATCCATCTGTGCCCCTTCCAAGTCACCTGACCCTGACCAAGTCACTTAAGTACAGCTTCTGTCTCTGAAATAGCGAAACTAGCATCTTTGTCCTGTGGTTATTTGAGGGTGAGCAAGGCAGTGCATGTCACATGATGTGCCAAGCCCAAAGGACCACACAGAGGGTGCTTCCCTTTCTGGATAGGAAGCGTTGCCCATTCTACAGGCTTTGGGTTTCTGTGGGCTTTGCGGCTAGCCTGGGCGTGCTTCACCCAGGTAGCAACGCTGCAAGCAGGCAGAACCCTGCAGAAATGCCTGGTGCGGGCGCTGCCCTCAGGCAGTACGGAGAATCACTTACTATCGGGTGGCTAGTGAGGAATAACAATGCTCACAGTTCAGGTGCTCTGATCCAAGTTCATAGCTCCATGGACCAGAGGAGCCACAGGAAACTTATCTGAACCCCACCTAGAGGGCACACAGGCCCAGCTACAAAAGGAAGGGCTGAAAGAGAAAACTCGTTCCAAGGGTTTGCCAACAAATCTGTTCATGAAAGCTTTACCCAGGAACCAGTGTCTAGAAAATTAGTTGGAGCTTTTCCCTGGCAAATGTGTGGCTCTCTTTGCCTGACACTGTCCAGGACCAGAAAAAGTTCTCAGATCAGCAACCAGATGGATCCCAAACTGGCAAAGTGACCCCGGGCTAGTAACCAGCTTTGCTGACCCCTGTTTCTCCATCTGAGATAGGTGCGATCTCGGTTCTGGGGATCTCCCAGGGCCATCATGAGAGCCAAGCCGTCATGTCATGAACCTTCATTTCAAACGGGCAGAATGAGAGAATTGGGGGAACAACCAGAAGATTCAGGTCCTAAGGGGCTGACTCAG
>NW_011494601.1:3362407-3415654 GCF_000754665.1 Bison bison bison
TAGACAGCAGGTGACAAGACCTGGGTGCGCACCTCAGCCTGGCCGCCTCCCAGCTGCACCACACTAGGCAACACGCTGAATCGCCCACGGTTTGGGTTTCCTGATTTTCAAAAGAACAAACAAGGGTGTGTTAATATCCATCCAAGAGACATCCTGAGATTAACTCCCAACCAGCTGGTGAAAGTGCAACTGGCCAGAAGGCTTTGGGAAATGCCACCTGGACAAATGGTGGGCGTCCGGAGGTGGGAGGCACACGGGCTGTGTCTGTTTATTTTCTCCGAGGAGGCACGTCTTTGACCAAAATGGCTGCCAGGAGCATCGCACAGGGACACGGCTGCTTTTGCGAAATCAGACACCCGCTCCCTGTCCCTCGGGCCAGGCGTGATTTAATGAAATCCTGTTTACCTCTGGCTGGAGCTGCTGTTTTCAAGATTTCCTTGAAAACACATCCCAGATGGCCCCGGGCGGCTCACTTCCCGTACCAGGAACACAAGGCACGTCCCTCTTGGGTGGGCTGGTCCCTGTGGCAGGGACGTGCCTTAATTGACAGTAAGCTCGCGTCTCTGGGATCTTCTCCCCCTCCTCTCTGCCGTCCTGGCCATGCCATCAGCCTCTGGTCCTGCAGTGCCCACGATGGACCCTGGCAGCTAGAGAGAGGAGTGGAGCAGTGGAGTGCAGTCTTTAGGTTTAGGGAGGCCAGCCGTGGGGACCCTGCCACAGACCCCAGACCCAAACAATCAGCTCTGCTTCTAGAATCACAGGGCCAGTACACACCCCAGGCAGATGTTGCAGACTGGGCTCTGTGCAGCTGCCCAGCAGATGGAGTTCCTGTGGACTGAGCCTTGCCCGCAACAAACACCTCAGGTCTGCAGGCTGCTCTCACCTCTGTGTCCTTCACGTACGTCACCCTGTGTTCCCAGGGCAGCCCACCTAGGTGCTGAGGTAGGATTACTTGGCATTCACCTCTGATTTTATGAATGGGCAACGTGAAACCGAGAGAAAATGAAAATAACTTACCCATGATGCTATAGCCAGAGAGAAAGAAAGAAAACTCAAGAACAACTGTATAGGACTCGGAAATCAGGGGTCTCTCTCCTAAAGCACAAATCCTTTAGGGAATCAAAGAAACAGTGCAGTCCTTAATTCTACAGATGGGAAAACTGAGGTCCAGAGATGGGAAGAAGCTGCTAGGGGCAGGAGGAGGTCAGAGAAAAGGCTTTTCCAGGCCCACAAAGCATCTTCTTGCTCGTCACATAGCAGGGACTGAAGGGGGAGGCAGCGGGGCAGTGAATGGGGCTGTGGGCTTAGTGGCTGGGTCAGGTGGCCCTTTCTGAGCCCTTCAGCTGAGTCTCCAACGTAGTGTTGAGGCTCATCCTGCCCCCTGGGGCTGCACTGCGAGTGCCTGGGAGAGTGAGTCAGGCTGGTCACTGGGGGAAGGGCTGGTCACTGGGGTCTCTGAGTCCAGCAATGGCACCTCACTACACTGCACCCCTCAAAACATCTTAAGGGTAGCATGCTGTGACTCGTACTTTCAACAGAAATTGTGTGCGTGTGAATTCCCCTGGATACTGAAGTAATCCAGGTGCTGGCATGGCTTGAGTCAGATAGAGAGACCAGAAGACTTCAGATGTCTTCACAGCTGGGCATCGCCTTGCCCTCGCCTTGTTCTGTCAGCTTAGGCGGCCAGTGATCAGGCCTTATTCACCCTTGTGTCCCCAGGCCTATGGCTTAACCACCAAGGTCACCTTGGACAAGGTAATCCCTCTCAGAAGTTCTGTTTTCTTCTTCTCATTCATTCATTCATTCATGCACTCGATATGGATTGATTACTTACTATGTGTCTAAGAGAGGAGCTACAGCAGTGACCAAAAGGGACAAAAATTCCTGATCACATGGAACTTAAACTCCAGTTGGTAGTGGGGGAGGGATGGAAAAACGTCTTAGAAACATTGATGGTATTTAGATGGTGATAATATGGGGAAAAAGCGAGGCAGGAGAGGATGCCAAAGAGAACCATGAGTGGGGGGAGGAGGAGGAGTTTCTGCTTTAAATAGGCTGGGCTGGGCATCCCTGGGAAGGTAGTGACAAAGTAAGACAGGACTGAGGCAAGGGAGACAGCCACAGGGCTGGCTGAGCTAAGAATGGTCCAGTTGGATGGGAACGCAGGGCTCAGGTCAGAACGTCATTCAGAAGAGCTGCACGCCAGGATGTTCTCAACAACTACACGAGTGACTGGCTCCATAAGGGTGTGATTCAGGGTAGGTGTTCACAAACTGTCACATTTCCTTCCACTTTTCTTCTCAAATTTGTTAGCAAAATGAAGCTTTATTTTATTTAAAGCCTTTAAAAAAAAAACAAGCTGTTTTCAAAGGCAGTTAAAGAAATGTAATCAATCGTACGGTGTCAAGTGACAGATGGAAAAGGAAACCAAGAAAGAACAGACATTGGAAACGTTCACAGGAAAATGTCACCACTGGAAGGAAGATAAACAATCACCTTCTCCAAAGCTTCTAGTCATTAAAAGGAAACTGAAGTCCAGGGAAGGGAAGGGACTTGACCGAGGTCAGTCCAAGAATAAGTATTACGGTAAACTTCCTCTCATTTGGAAAGAAACAGGTGTTCTGACGGTAAAGGGCACACAGACCTGCTGCCAAAGGGCAGGGAAGAGCTCCAGGCAGATGTGTTCTGGAATGGAACAGACTCGGGTTTGAATCCTGGGAATATCAAGTGTTTGTGAGAGGCAGTGCAACTGGGACTCTCATATAAAACGGTCCAGCCAGCTTGGAAAAAAGATCTGGCAGTTTCTTATAAAACCAAACACACCCCTGTCTCATAACCCAGTATTTCCACTCTTAGACGTTTACCTAAGAGAAATAAAAACATGTTTGTACAAATCTTTGTACAAGGATGTTCAAAGCAGTTTTATTCATCATTGTCCTCAAACTGGAAAAACCCAGGGCCCATCAGCCTAGAAAAAACAAACAAAAACCCCCAAACAAACCCCAAAACAATTATGGTATATTCATATAATGAAATTATGCTCACCAATAAAAATTAATCCACAGATACATACAAAATATGGATGAATTTAAGAAACCCATCATTTGAGTAAATGAAACCAAAAGGAAGAGATGAAAGCAGCAAAACTGAGAAATAAAGGTGACTGAAAAGTTCTAACAGCTACTTGTTATGTTTTCTAGCCGCTCAGAAGCTTCTGAATACCCTTGCTATGTCTCATAAGTATACTGCGTTATGAGTTCTGTCTTCTCAAGGGAGAAGTCAGAATACTCGCTTGTGTGTGTGTGCTAGGCTGCTTTAGTCGTGTCCTACTCTATGCGGTCCTCTGGACTGTAGCCTGCCAGGCTCCTCTGTCCATGGGATTCTCCAGGCAAGAATATTGGAGTGGGTGGCCATGCCCTCCTCTAGGGGATCTTCCCAACCCAGGGACTGAACCTGCGTTCCCTGCAGCCCCTGCATTGTAGGCGGATTCTTTACTGCTGAGCCACAGGGGAAACCCCTGAATACTTGTTTACCCAGCCTCTTTAGCAGCTAGCACAACTGTCTGACCCCTCCAATCAGAGACACCTGCTGGAGAGTTGGATTTAGAGGTGAGCAACTGGAGGAAAGGAACTCAGCACAGAATCTGTGTTTGCTGGTGAGGGTAGAGGCTAAGAGGTCTCAGCAGCACTGACTACACAGTTGCACTTGGATAAGGAAGTGGCATGGAGCTGATAGCAACTGTGATAGGAAACAGCAAATAGCAAGTAGCAAATAGGAAATCCTGTCATAGCTAGGATATAGTGATGATGCGGCAGCAGTGGCATGGCAGGTCCCTCCCTCATCAGACCATTTCTGGAGTCAGGTTTCAGACAGTGTTTATAGAAGCTTAATCTCTCTAGACAGGTCCTCAAGTTCTTACAATAAGTCCATTAGCTCCCCAGTATGCTAAGAGATAGGCTACCTGGAGAAAGGAGAGGCTACCCACTGCAGTATTCTTGGGCTTCCCTGGTGGCTCAGATGGTAAAGAATCCGCCTGCAATGCGGGAGACCTGAGTTCGATCCCTGGGTTGGGAAGATGCCCTGGAAAAGAGAATGGCAACGCACTATAGTATTCTTGCCTGGAGAATCCCCATGGACAGAGGAGCCTGGTGGGCTACAGAAGTCAGACATGACTGAGCCACAGAGCACACAGCACACCACCCCCCGCTCCTCTTCACCCCACCTTCTGCGTGCCTTGTTCTCCACCTCATTTAATGGCGACTCTGTCCTTTGAGTTGTTCAGGTCAGCAACCTGACTCCTTTTACTCCTCTCAGATGTAACGCTCAGTGTAGCAGAACATCCTGTGTAAAGGTCTGACCTCTAAAACAGACCCAGCACCCAACCTCCTGGACTCCTGGGGTGTTGCCACCTTCTCCAAACCATCATTTCGTATTCAGATTCGAAAAAACAATAGGCTAGTTAACTTTCTCCCTGCTTCCATCCTTGTGCGTTATCCTTAAGTTTCAAAACTGCAGACAGAATGACCCTTCTAAAAACATTAATCAGATCTTGTCATTCCTCCACTGAAAAACCTATGGTGATTCTTCATCTCACTCAGAGTAAACACCAAAACCTGCACAGTGGTCCAAATGGATGCAAATCTCCTAAATATATTTTTAGGAAACTGAATGTAATGGTATATGGATTAAAAAATACATTATGATTAAGTAAGTGGCTTGGCTTACCAGACATCAAGACTCACTACAACGTCACAGTAGTTAAAATAGTTGCTACTGATATAAAAAGAAAAAAAAAGACAAATACACTAGTTTTATAAGTACAGAGTTCCAAATGCATGAGAACCTGGTATTGTTGAGAACTGCTAAAAAAGTCTGAGGTTTTAGGCTACTTGCAAGTTCACAGTTAGCCTTCCACAACTGCACAGTTGCTGGCAGAACTTGAGATCCCTAGGTCAAAGATAAAGGACACTCTATTGCTCATACTGATAGCAATAGCCAGATAATCTGCATCTGTGCTGGTTTCCTGGGTCCCAGTTCCTATAGGCTGACATGTAGAAATCTGGGTTATGCCTGCACACACACAGTGAGTTAAGTGACAAGAGAGGAACTCCTAGCTTAAGAAAGCCAGATCTTCATAATGGTCAATAAGCCGACTGTCCTTTGCCCCAGAGGGAGATGTCTTTATTATACTGGGTAGTATATATATATATGAGCTTCCCTGGTGGCTCAGATGGTAAAGAATCTGCCTGCAATGTGGGAGACTTGGGTTCGATCCCCGGGTTGGGAAGATCCCCTAGAGGGAGGCATGGCAACCCACTCTAGTATTCTTGCCTGGAGAATCCCCATGCAGAGAGGAGCCTGGTGGGCTGCAGTCCATGGGGTAGAAAAGAGTCAGACATGACTGAGTGACTAAGCAAACACACACACACACACACACGTGTGTGTGTGTGTGTATAAAACAAATCTATTCTTTGCTCTGCATTGAGTTACCATCTTGATTTCTGATGAATGCTATTCAGATATCCTCAAAAAGATAATTGCAAACAAAATCATCATAGCCTCTGATAACAAGATATGAAGAACCGCAAGAGCCACATGAAGAACTATCTACCAACAGTTTATGGTAGTCAGGATTACAAATTATTGGAGAACAGGACAAATTATTTAGCAAATTATATTAGGAATAGTAACTTCCTGTGCAGAAAAAAAAAATAGAGTTCTTACTTCATCTTTCTGTAAAAATAAATTCCAGTGGTTTAAAGACCTAAGTGTGAAAATTCAGGCTAAAAACTAATAGAAAGAAAGGTAGGTTTTTGTTTTCATTTTTGTTTTACTTTGGCATCATAAATTATTTCTTAAGTAAGACCCCAGAAGCCCAAACCATAAGGGGAGAAACAAATGGATTTATATCAGGATTGTGTTCATCAAAGTGTACCATTAAGATCCTTAGCAGATGCATAACAATTTGGGGCGAAAGACTTTGGCAAAATCTAAAACCAGCAAATGATTAATAAGTAGATTGTTCAAGTAATTCCTGTAAATTAGCCAGAAAAAGAAAGGAAAATAAACTAGAAAATGAGCAAAGGCTATGAATAGGGGATTCACCAGAGAAACCCAAAAGGCTAATGAATTTATGGAGAGATGCTGAAAATGCCAAGAAAGCACAGAAATGTCCACTGGAGTGAGGTACCACTTTATACCTGGCAAACACGAGAAAGTTGGAAAACATGAGAAAGTTCTGTGCAAATGTAGAGGAACGGATACCCTTGTGCACAGCTGTAGGAATTTTGCTGTTTGGAGAGTAATATAGATATACTGAGCAAAATTCAGGTATTTACACCCTGTGATCCTGCGATCCTGCTCCTGGGTATAGATCTCAGAGAAAGCCACATACATGCCCACAAAGAAACATGTCCTGCAACGTCACATGTCACCCCTCCCTGCTTGCCTTCCTCTCACTAATCGTAAGATGCAGCTCAAGCCTGATCCCCTCAAAGCTTTCTCCACTACCATGATGGCTCCTGCTCCTTTCCCCCATGATTCCACCCCACTCTTGGCTGCTTTCTGTCTACATGCTCACCACACTGTATATTTGCAATGTGGGCTTCCCTGGTGGCTCAGATGGCAAAGAATTTCCCACTGGGAGACCTGGGTTTGATCCCTGGGTTGGGAAGATCCCCTGGAAAAAAGAATGGCAACCCATTCCAGTATTCTTGCCTGGAGAATTCCATGGACAGAGGAACCTGGCAAGCTATAGTCCTGGGGTTGAAAAGAGTCAGACACAGGTGCCATCTGCATCTTCCATTAGGCTGGGAGTTCCCTCAACAGTACCAACTGTATTTTATTCACCCTGTGTCTACAGCACCTAGCACTATTCCTGGCACAGAGTAAGCATTCAGCTGGGTGGAATGAGGAAATTCATAAAACACAGGGCCTGGATCTGGTTCCCGGTATTTGTAAGGCAGAACTCCATCCTGGTGTTCAGATTCCACCCTGAGTACAGTTATCTCGGCTCTTCTGATAAGGGTGGGGAGGACTGCTTCAATCCGGGGATTCCTGGATATCGGCAGGAACTTCACGTGCCACTCCGGGTATATCCTTCTGGGGGCAAGTCTGCTAATGGCCTGTGTCGTTTTGAAGGAGAAGACGTCTGCCAGGATGTGATATGTACTCAGCACAGCTGGTGTTTGTCAGCCACAGGCCTCTTGGTCTCACTCAACTTCAACCCTCCCCTCTCCCCTCCTCCCCACTCCATGCTCAAGAATGTAAGGCCTGGCTCCCCTCTGGGCTTCAAAAATGCCTCAGGCTGGGTCCTGTGAAATCTTAACCTTTCCTCCCACCTCTATTCCCTCAGCATCACCACCTTCATCGTAAAATAATTTATGCAAGTAGAAAGGGGAAAAAAAAAATCTGGTGCAGAAATACCACATGTAGAACAACATCACGAAAGCTCTGTAATGCCCTGAACGCTGTGCTGGGGCCATTTGGAAGATACATTAGCTAGATAAGTATTAACAGAAGGGCCAATCACAGAAACGCTACCCAAACCACCACCTTTTATTAAGCCTCCAGGAGAACTTAAAACCAGTCCATTACTCTGACGTCTGGGACGGGTCTGGTTGGTATTTTTCCCCAGCCAAAGCGAGAAAAGGGACACCGATTAACCATAGCTACAAGTGAGGGCCATCACCTTCATGTCAGAACCTGGGGTGCAGGGGAGCTTGACTGCCAGCTGATACTCAGTCGAGCCTGTGTCAGGCACCTTCTAGGGATCCAGAAGGGAAAGAAGACTGTTTAACATTACCTTCGCCCACATTTTGTCTTTCTTCAGCAACCAGGACACTCAAGAGACAGCAAGACTTGAATTTTAACCCTGCTCCTAATTTGCTGAGGGACCTTAGTGGGTCATTAAAACTCTTTGGATCTCAGGCTTTTCATCTACAAAAAGGGAAGTGTGCCTGGATCCCTGAAAAGTCTTTTGGGAAAGATGGTCCAGATCACCAAGTGTGAGCTTCAGGGAGGCAGACTGCCAGGTCCATAGGTCTCCCGGCTCCTAGCTGGGTGGTTTGGGGGAATTAGGGCTCAGTTTTTTCATCTGTAAGACGGGGTGCATAGAACGAACCTCCTGAGTTGTCTGTAGATCAAATAAGACTTTTATGGAAAGGATGCAAGACAGTCCCCAGAGCACAATAAAAGCTCAAAAAATATTAGTAGTTATTATTATTTTTAGCATTTACTTTTTTGGCCATGCCAAATGGCTTGCAGGGATCTTAGTCCCCCAACCAGGGATTAAACCAGCGCCCCTGCACAAAGTCCTAAGCACTGGGCCACCAGGGAAATCCCATAGTAGTTGTATTTATTCTCACTTAGCTTCTGTGGTAGGAAGCCTCTAAAATGGACCCCAGTGATTCTCACCTCTTGGTGTTCACACCCTTATGTAATGCTAGCCCCTTGAGTATGGGCTGGATTTCACAAATTTTTCTTAATGGAGAGAAGACAGCAGAAGTAAAGGGATGTCACACCCAAGACAAGGTTATAAAGACTACATTTTCCATCTTGCACATCTTTTCTTGCTCTCTCACTCACTTCCTCTGAAGGGCCTCTCTGTGGCGAAGCCCATGCAGCAAGACGTTGAGGGCAGCCTTGAGCCCAGGGCCAGTGAAGATACTGAGCCCTCCCACCCAACAATCCCCAAGGAGATGGACCTTGCCAACAACCACTGGAGTGTTTCCAGTGGGGCCTCCTCAATCAAGCCTTGAGATGGTGGAGACCCTAACCTCTGGTGAGGAGCCCTGAGTAGAGGACACGGTGAAGCCATGTCTGGATTCCAAATCCACAGAAGCTGTGGGACAGCCTAGTTTATTGTTTTAAGCCACTCAGTTTGGGATAATTTATGACACAGCAGTGGGTACCTAAATGCAAGCTCCTTACAGCTCTGACACAAAGGCTGTCTGAAGCAAGTCTAAAACTGAGCTTATTTCTAAGACATCTGTGGACACCCCGTGAGAACTGTGGCCGATCAGTAAGGAAGCGCCCACAGAGCTCCCACTGTGTGCAAAGGCAGGGCGCCTGAAAGGCAAGGGTATGTCTTCACCCTTATGTCTGTAAGGCAGAAATACTGTGTAACTCTACAACATTTACTGTATCTATATGGTGGGAAAACATGATTGTTCAGCACCTATTTTATCTATAGGGCAGAAATGCTATATAACGCTATAACATCTGTTGATTCTGTACAGTAGAAAGACTGTCTAACTCTGCTTTCACAATAACCTGAAATCAGCTATGGTTAGAGGATGACACCATTGCCTTCTCCGACAGAAATCAGCAAATGCTACAAATCAAGACATTGCTGGTGGGGCGGGAGGGATTGTTTGTTTGACTGCTGTTTTTTTCTTTTTTTCTTTTGAAAGCAATGTTAAACATATACCAGCACACCACTGAAGTCAACCCTTTGAGCTTATCGTTCTAAGAATTCCAAGGGAACTCAAAATAATCTTTCCAACTTGATGAAGACAGCTTGGGACATGGGCTGCAGGCAACGAGGTCTCTCTAAGTTCCTTCTACCTCTATATTCCACAGTGCTACAGAAATTTCAGAACTTGGATGCAAGTGAGAAACCTGTCTTTGGATTAACATAGATCTGGGTTCAAATTCTGCTCTGACTCTCCCTAGCTGATGGCTGGGTCTGGGGCATCTCTTAGACCTCAGATTCTGGTCACATTTCAGACGACTTGAGAGCAACGAGGCCTGTCTCAAATGCAGCAGGCCAGAGAGAACTTTCAGGCTGGTTTTTAAATTCTTTATTTAGGTTTCATTTGGAAGCACCGTGACGGTTGCAGGAATGACCCCGTACAAAACGGAGTTGGGGGCACATGGGGCAGTGGGGCGAGGAATCTTTCAAAGTTGAAAACCTGCTGGTCCTTGTTAAAAAGAACAGAACAGCATTCTCCCTTCCCCCAGGGCCCTGTGGGTTTGACCCTCCTCCTCCAGAATCCCTGGTTTTATTTTATAATCTAACTCGGCTGCAAACTCTCTAGCTATGAGGCTGACTTTTTACAGCCACGACTGGGGAATGACTTCATCTCGATGAATTTATGGGTCACAGCAGAGGATGGAGCAGAAGTATGTGAAGGGGGAAATCTCAGCCAAACCTGTCCCCCCCGACCCCATCGTGATGGTTTTTCCAGCCGTGGCCTTACAAAGCCCGATCGTGCCCTGCTCCAGTACAAGCAGTAGTGCTGGGCAGGAACCTCTGCCACCTCCTGGCATGTTCCACGGAATCTCAGCAGGAGAACAAGGTGCATGGCTGACTGAACTTGTTTAAAAAACTAGAGGGGATGAGCACAGGCCCTCCAAGGCCGCTTCTCACTCTGAAGGACGGAGCCCGACTGAGGTAAGGGTGACGGTTTTGAAAATAGCTGGTGCTTGAGACGTGACTTGCTGGCACCGTCTGCCCTTAGCCAGAGCCCTCCATCCGGGACATCCAGCCTCGTGGCTTCAGAGGTACCAACTGTGTCCTCTGGATGCAATGCCGATGCGTGGGCCTGGCCACACTGCAGATGCCAGGCTACCTTCTGATCTGTTTCCAGCCATCTCACCAGAACCGGGCTCCCAGAACAGCCCTTGCAGTCTGGCTGTTGTGCCTTCCCATCTAGGAAGCTAGTTCCTGTGTCAGGAGCCCCCTCCCTCCTCCCGACCGACCTCCCCATCAGGAGCAGACTTTATGTCCGTTTCTCTGCAGCTCCCTCCTCCCCTCTGCCTCCAGTGCCTGGCACAGAGCTGGCGCTCAGAGAGCCTCATCGCACAAATCAGCAAATCCACAGCCAATCCTGAAATCTGATACAGCTCATGGGAGTCCCGGGCAGGGCAGAGAGCAGGGGGAGGTGAGCAAGGTGCCTGCCAAGGGCACAAAACTTAGGGAGTCTCTCATCTTTGGGGATCAGTGCAGTACCTGAGAATAAGTGCCTGATTAAATTTTGAGCCTCTCCCACCTCCCTCTAGTCCCGGGCCTGTTGTCTAAGACAAAGCTCGAAATTTCTACCCTCTAGTACATGAACTTGGACTCACTCCTAAGAGCTGCAGGACTGTGGGAGAGTCTGGGTTCAGGAAGACCAAGCTCAAAACTGCTGGAACTCTGGGGTTTGGACAGAATGATTATCCTTCTGAGCTTGGCTCTCTCTCTGTTCAATGGCATATAAACTTATCTTCCCTTCCCAGGGAGGACAAGTGAGTGAACACGCCCTGTGTGAGAGGGGGACTTAGAAAGGTTTTACTGTGGCATATGACCTTTGACAGGAGCCAGGAGCTGTGACTGGCCTTGGTGGGCCAAATATTAGGAAGCCAGAGTCTTCATCCTCCAAGGGGTCCACAAGAAGGGCAGGCAGGTGGGCAGAACGTAGCTCTCACCCTACGTAATGGGGGCTTCAAGATGTGTACGTAGCCGGCAGAGAGGGAGAGGGTGGGGTCCTGCTGGAAAAGGGGGTGAATTGTCATAAGAAGGCTTGATTGAGGCCATTCCCCCGCCGAATGACTGCTGAGCTGGAGGTTGAACTTTAAGGGGGAGGTTTTCAGATAAGGAGAAACAGTCACAGGTAGGGACCAACACACGCAAAAGGGTGTGGACATGAAAGCTTTGTGTCGACCTGGAGGAACAGAGAGGAGGCAGGCTTCACTGAAAGATGGGCTGTTTAGGGGAGGAGGTGAAGATAGATGAAGGAGGAGCTGATGAATTAGATAAAGGACTGTGCGATGTCCTCCTTTAAAATTTACACTCGGCAGTGGCTGTGTATACATGGGGGTATCTGAGCACATGGTGGGGAGGTTGCTGGGGCAGTAAAGAGAGTCTGACTGTCTGAAGAACTAGGTGGGGTACTGTGTGGAAAGGGAGCAGTGGGCTGCACAGAGGAGTCCAGGGGGTTCTTCTGCCGGCGTGGCTTGGGTGAAAATTCGCTCAATGGGACCAAGAGTCCGAAGTCCTCAGGCTCACTCTCAAGGGGATTAGGGTAAGAATTTCCCCCAGGTCTGAGATCGCCAGAGGCCTGGGCCAGCTACAAGGCAGGGCCTGAGGGTTCTCTTGGGGTGGGATTGAGTCACCACTAATTCAAGTTCAGAGCTCCATTCCTCCCTGCAGGTCAGCGCCTTTGGGGGCTCAATGAGCCTCAAAGGTCAGGCTCTGGTTACTTTGCTACATTCCCCCACATCCTTCACCCACTTCCTATCAGCCTGACATCTCCTGTCAGCAGCTCCCACAGAGAACCTCACCCCTGCAGACAGACAGCCCCTCTGCTTAGCCTGGAAACCGCTTTCCAGTTCCCTTGCCTGCTCACCCTGGGAACCTGCTTCTCCCTCTCAAAATACCTCGCACGCCTTTTCTGCCTTCCCCATCCCTTCAGAATAATCATTTTAAGAAAACCACACTGCTTTCTTTAGTCCCGTTGAGATCTGAGCGGTCCTCGCCCCTGGCGGATTTGATGAGTCTTCCTCCCCTCCCACCTACCATCAGGGAAATTGGAATCATACTCTAACCTGTAACGAGATTAATGTTCTAAAGACAAGCGTGTATCTCAGAGTGGGACTGGGGCTGCTGGTCTTTGATAATCTATTCAACTCATTTGGTTCCATCACTAATAGTCAGCCATGGATTCTGTGATGACTACAATATACATTAATCAAAGGCATGTTATGCTCAGAGTTGAAAATAACACTTCCCTTTCTTCTCCGTTGCAGAAAAAAATATATACGAAAATAAAAAATGTCCCTCAATTCAACAACTAGGAGAAAGGTATTTAGATCTGCAGAAAGCAAGCAATGAGCCTCTTTTTGAGAGCCCCTTCTGGAAACAATGAGAAATTATCATAAAAATGGCTTGGTGGTCAGATAAGAACAAGGCTGGGGATCAGAGTGACCTGGGTTTGGAAGACAGTGTCCATAACACACATCATATTCTCGGAAGAGATTCTGATGCCTCCCCTCAAACTGTCAGAAATTCCTGGATCAACAATCTTCAAGGTTCTTCCCAGCATTAACAAGGTCTGATCTTATATTTAACCAGCCCTAGAGGATCTCCACTCACATATCCAAAAAAGGTCAATTGGACATTTGGCCAGTTAGTCATCAAATGAAAGATACCAAGTACTGATTCTGTCCACTCCCCTCTCAGGCCTGGAGCCATTCACAATGACAGGCAAACATGTGCTAAGAGGGAAGGAAGGAGTCAGGTCATAAGGGAAGATGCCCTTTAAGATTTGGGCTCAGATGACTTGAGTTGGGCACCAGCTTGGCTGCTGATGCACAGAATCCCATCGCCTTTCTGAGGATCAGTGTTGTCATCTCAGTAATGGGAATAAGAGTATTTACTAACCAAGGTGATGGCAGCAATGGGTGTAAAGTACTCCATAGAGTAGAACATGCCATATAAACATAAGGTATTGTTCCACCCAGAGGCGAGCAGTGTGGGTCCAGGTTTCAGCACGGCACCTGGAGTCAGAGGGCTGAGCTTTGGCTGTTAACTCTGTCCCTTATTGGCACTTTGACCTTGAGCCAGTTATTTCACTCATTTTTTTCATATATAGACTGAGATAATAATAGTACCAGCTCTTAAGTTTACGAGGGCCATTAAATCAGTGAAATACCTAAGCCAGGTAGATGATGCCTAGACATGGCAAGCTCTATGTAAGTGTTTGGGGCTTCCCAGGTGGCGCTAGTGGTAAAGAATCCACCTGCCGATGCAGGAGATGCAAGAGATGTGGGTTCAATCCTTGGGTCAGGAAGATCCCCTGGAGGAGGGCATGGCAACCCACCTCAGTATTCTTGCCTGGAGAATCCCATGGACAGAGGGGCCTGGCAGGCTACGGTTCATAGGGTTGCAAAGAGTCAGACATGATTGAAATGACTTATCACCCATGTATATGTGTTTGCTATCATCAGTGCTTGAAATCTGCAGTAGAATAATAATAAAAAAAAATTAACACACAGGCACACCTGGGGGTCATAAAGCCGTTTTGTTATAGCAGGAACCACATCTGTCTGGCTCAGTCTCTATCCCCAGCATGGTTAAAATACAGGTGCTGAATAAAAACCAAGGAATACATGAACATCACATGTGACTCAGAACTTCCTGGCAGCCAGAGCAAGGAGGGAAACATCCTGAGTCACATAATTCCCACTTACTGAGAAGAGGAGAGACCCACAACTCATCTTCAGTGAATATTAGCTCTTTCCAACACCGACTTTTAAAGAGGATGTATTGAATAGGTCTTGGGTTAAGGGCTGCCAAGCACTCTAATAGATCAAGACTTCCATCACAGTTGACCAAAGGATACAGAAATGTCCTTTATCTGACCTTGGCTGACAGCTGAACCACAATATTAAAGTATATGTTGGAACAAGACCTAAATAAGTAAGGTTGGGAGAGGCAGCTTCTTTGGCCATCTTCACACAAGAATCAAAATTAAGCATTCTTAGACTCTTATACCTCTTAAAGAATATGATTAAAAAAAAACACACACACACACAACTAAGGCTCTCTCACTAGCAAAAAGTACCTGTACCCAGCTGTGGGCTGGTTCACAGATCTGCTAGATCTCTCTATTAACCCTCTAGGCATCTATGAAGTAGAGACAAGAATCACTTAGAAGAGTGGGTGGAGAGACTGCCCTGGAGATACCATGTGTGAAAACGGCCTTTCAGCCCCACAGCAATTAGAAGTGCAGGCTATTGTTCTCCATTGTTTCAGCTGGGCTCAGAGCCAGGAGTTGGCTCCTGGCTGATCTTGGCAAGAGGCTAGAGTGTGGATAGCTTCTATTGTTGATTGAAGGACAATCCAAATAGTTTAGGTCTAAATAGGGAAGTAGTTTAGACGCCTTCTTCTACCACTTCTCAGGGAGTCAGGTCAGGCACATGATGCACCTGCGTTCTCAGGAAGCAGTGATGGGCGGTTCTCACCAGCTGCTGGCACCAGGAAGCAAGGCAAAGCCTCTTTCGGAGCAAGACTATACCTCATGGTCAAGGGCCTCGGCCCCGAGAGCCACGCCCTAGGGTCACCAGGGCCTTTCTAGCAGCAGTGACTTTTTTCCTCTTTTTAAATTTGTTTGGATTATAGTTGATTTATAATGTTATGTTACTTTCTGCTGTGCAACAAAAGGAATCAGTTACACACACATATATCCACTCTTTTCTAGATTGTCTTCCCATACAGGTCATTACGGAGTGTTGAGTAGAGTTCCCTGTGGATACAGTAGGTCCTTATTAGTCATCTATTTTATATACAGTAGTGTGTATATGTAATTCCCAATCTTCCAGTTTTTCCTCACCCCCTTCCCCACTGGTAACCATAAGACTGTTTTATACATCTGTGACTCTATTTCTGTTTTGTAAATAAGTTCATTTGTATCATTTTTTACTTTCTACATATAAGTGACACCATATAATATTTGTCCTTCTCTGTCTGACTTACTTCAAGCAGTGTGACAATCTCTATGGCCATCCGTGTTGCTGCAAATGGCATTATTTTGTTCTTTTATGTCGCTGAGTTATATTCCACTGTATGTGGTACATATATTGTTGTTGTTGTTCAGTTGCTAAGTCATGTCCAGCTCTTTCAACTCCGTGGACTGTAGTCCACCAGGCTTCTTTGTCCATGGAATTCTTCAGGCAAGAATACTGGAGTGGGTTTCCATTCCTTTCTCCAGGGAACCTTCCTAACCCAGCGGTGGAATCCAAGCCTCCTGAATTGTAGGTGGGTTCTTTACTGTCTGAGCCGCCAGGGAAGCCACATATATGTGTGTGTACAGACACACACACACACACACACATATACACACATGTATGAGTGTATATTCATATACAGTGTGCGTATGTTTATATGTATGTATATTTACACCGTGGAATATTACTCAGCAGTGATTCCTGATATCCTCACCAGAGAAAGGGATGAAGCTGCCTCCAGGTCCTGGGTGGATTTTCCTGATGAGAAAACTGCTACCTCTCATGTGGATGTAGGGCTCCGAGCAACCAAAAGTGAAGAGCAGCCTGGATGTGGTGTACATTTCCTGCCACTCTTTCCAACCAACATGAGACAGTACAAGAAAACTGCTTTGGATCCTTTGTAGAACACTAAGGATACTGGCTCCCAAAACAAAGTGCCCATATGCAGGTACAGAATGCCCTTCTGGCCTCCCTACTGCCCTCCTCCCCAACGTGGACACACACCCACCCCTCCTGGGCTCCAACTTTGCACTCACCCACCCTGCCACTCTGTGCCTTTGAATGTGATGCTGCTTCCACCATGCGCCCTCCCCTTTCTCAGACAGATGGCGTCTTTCTCATCCGTTGCAACCCCCTCACATTAGATCTAAGGGGGTATCCCGGCACAGAGTCCCATGGCACACCCTGCATTGCTGACCGAGGAGGACCATGCTGTTCTGTTAGAGTCGGTTCTTCATCTAGGACACAGGGACACAGGACGACCCCCTTGAGGAGCTCTCCTAAGGATGGCACTCATCAGCCCAGGCTAGTGCTCAGGGCCACGTCCTGCACAGACTCCAGCAGCAGCGTTCATTATGACCCCCGCTGATGCAGAGTCTCACAGCACTTCCCCATCCTTTAACTTTGTTCATTGTCATCTCAGTTTGTGAGAATGACATTTGTGTGATACTGAAGCCGGGTCACCTAAACGGAAGCAACTTGTCCAAGGCCACGGGGAGAAGCAGCAGTAGGACCAAAGCCCTCAGCCTGCTGCTCGCATAGCCCCCCATGTGCTCTGTTACCCTAGAGCATCATGCCCTGGACCCGGAACCCAGGACCCTGAAGAAGGACTACGCAAGGAGACGCAGGTTCCCAAGGGAGATAGTTTGCGTTTTCCAACTGCCTGCATGTTACCAGAGGGAGATTTTGTGACAGCCTCATTAACACCCTTTCTCCTCACAAACAGCGCTGCTGCAGCAAATCTCAAATGCATATACGACGATCAGCCCTACCAGGGAGGTGTGATTGGGCCAACCACCCAGTGACAGTGTTATGACACGACTCCCCTCACAGGAGACATCCCTTTTCACCATGAGCGGCTGAAGACCGCTTCAGTGTAGCCCACTGAAAGAACCTGGGAATATCCTCCAGAGAAGAGAAACCATGGAGCAGGCTGGGACGCACTTGTCTTACAGAATGAATGGGCCAGCGGATGGAGGACTACTCAGACCTCTGTGCCTATTAAAAAATCCCAACCTCAATTTGCAAAAGCCAGAGCAAACTTGTATGGCCACCTACAGAGGTCTCTGCCCTGCTGAGAGGCTGTTGGTTTCTTTACGAACCTGAGCAGATTGATTTTGGCATCAGCGTCTGGAGGAACGGGAACTCAGCTTTGGGTTGGAGGGTCAATGTTTATCTATCAACCTCTATTGGGTTCAGCGTGAAATTTTTTATTACATACCACCTTGGCTGATATTTAACAAGGCATGTGTTGGGTCTGGGAACCAAGTTAAACCACCTCTAATGTTTTGGCCCAGATCCGTATTTAAAGAACTCTGATGGGTTAGGGCTAAACATTATATTACCATCCCTTATATGTGTTAGGAGATTTCAAGCCTACAAGCCATTTTCCTATCCATGCTCTCTTTTGATTCTGAAGGCAACCTGTGTGTTAATCAGAGCATGGGTTTTAATACCAACAGGATGAGAAAACAGCAGTGCAGAAAGAGAAATGGCATGTTGAAAGTCACATAGTAACTGGAAGAAATAATAGAACTTGAACATCCAGGACTTCTTTTGCAAATTGTCTTTCTACTGGAAGTCTCTCCAGTGATAAATGACGTTGAGAGTCAAGCTGCAACAGGACAGTTCCAGGGGATGTGTGGAGGGATGAGGGTGATTGTGTCCAGCCTGGCCCTGCCTTCCAGGTCCTGGAAGTGCTGAGGACCACCGGAGATGAGCGCCCCTCACATCTCCTAGCACCAGCGAGTGGTCCAGTGCCGTCTTGCCTTGCTCAGACTCCCTGCCCCACCTAGAGCCTGGGTTGGGCTTGGTGGGGAGAGGGGCGGGTGCTGACTGATGCTGCCCCCTTTGGGAGGTCTATCTCTGACAGAAAAGGTTTGCAGACTTCTTGCACAAGTCAGAGTCTGCCAACTGTCTAATATCACCCCAGTTATCTTTCATACACAAGTACAGTGTGCTTCCTAGTGTTTCAAATATTACCTGTGTGATCTTTATGGAGCTGCACAATTACCTTGGGAAGGCAGCAGTGTAGGGATTCTAATTCCCACTGGGGCAAGTCACAGATAGTCAGGGTGCAAATAGCCAAATAGCCAGGTCTTCCCTGGAATCCCCTGCTGGTCACATTTGGATTTGGCCAGTTGCCTTCCTGCCTGCCCCTTTATCCAGCAAGCGTTTACTTTTGAATGTAACTAACTACCTGTGATCACCAGGAGAGAGGACAGAAGCTGGTAATGAGGCTTCCTGCTTTCTGATATGATATATGCCTTATCTTACCATCCTTCCTCCCACTCCCCTTCCTAGGGGCTCCGACAGGCTACATATGTAGGATATAGGAAGGACAGCAGCAGGCCTGGGGGGGAGTCTTTATGTGGCCAGGCAAGCCTGCCCCACTCCACTAGCCACCTTCCGTGCTACTTTTCTCTAACAACTTGGCTGGACTATGCTGCTTAGACCAGAGGGCCAGTGTGAGGCATCCCACCTCCTTCCCCCCGAACCAAAGATGGATACATCTGCAGCTCATCATCCCATCTGACCTCCTGGCATCCAGCCATGGGCTGGAAAGCAAGAACAGAGAATAAGGCTAGGTACTGGGACTGCTCTGTGCTGACACCGTGTCAGTGAGCAAAGTAGCTACTCTGTGGGGCAAGAGAGGAAAAGATGGCATTCCCCACAAGGCGCAAACTGCTAATACACATGACCCTTCCCATTAGGAAACAACCCAGTGCCAGTTGCGGACTGTAGCCAATGGTCAGAACAACCCTCCCATCCATCATCATTCCGCCTCCCTCACCACCCGTGAGACTCTTGAAGGAGAAAGTGAATGCAGAAGTTCCCCTCTCCAACAGCTGAGACACCAGAGTACATACAATTAAACATGGACGGAACCTACCAGTTATCGAGAGAACCTAAGGCTTCCTGGGGCAGGAGCTAGTATCATTAGCCGAGTCCAAAGGAATATGGAGCACGAAGGTTAGAAAGTTCTGGTCAATTGTTCCTGGCAGGTACAGCCTATTGACTTGTCCTTCTTGTTTATCACATCTGGGTTTGGAGAAATAACAGCCAGATGTTCAGAAAGAAGTTTTCCTCGTTCTTTATAAAGTAAAACTATATACTGTGGTCAGAGGTGAATTTGTGTGTGTTTAAAAGCTTATGCTGTTGGTTCCATAAAAGTGGAAAAGATGTTACGTCCTATACGATTACACTCAGGACCATTAACAAAGTCCAAAGCAGTAAAGGGTGGAAGAGGACTTGCACTCCCCACCCAGCACTTCGCTTTTTCTCCTTTCTCTCTTCTTTTCCCCTCCTCCCTTTCCCATCTTGGTCTCCATATTGTCTCTGCCTGTCTTCCCAAGCTGCATTACATGAAATCTTTCAACAAAGATTACTTGATTTCAAGTAATGAAATGTTCAAGTAATCTTTCAACAAAGATTTCAGTCTCAGCTCAGCCATCAAGCAGCTGGGTGACCCTGGACAAGTACTGGCCACCATTAGATTCTCCTTCATTTCCAAAGTAAAAAGCAAAATGCTGTCTGTCCACAGTACTGGCTTTCCAGGTCATTCCAAGGACATCATATTCCAAAGGTCTACTCATCAGTGGGAGATTCCATACCTTGCTTCAGTGGTTCAACAAGCACTTATCAAGCACTTATTTTCAGTGGGCATTATTCTAAGATGAAGGGGACATCATCCAAGAATCATGGTCATGAGAAAAGTTACTTGTTTCTTTTTCCAGAAATAAAGTCTCTCTGGGAATGTCATTCTTCTGCCTAAGATCCTGAAGTGGCTTCCCACTGCCCAAGGACTAGAGATGGAGACAGGAACCAGTTCCAGGAAGCCACCTGCTTCCTCTCTCACTTCTGCCTTGAGCCAGGGTTTTGCTCACCAGTGTCCCATGAGGACCTCTTCTGGTGCCATGCTTCTCTGTGCCTGCATTTTGGGCTCTTCGTGCTGGCCATTCCTCTTCTGGCAGCTTATATATCAGGCCTTCTCCTCTACTTGGAGAGCAGCTGACTCCAGAGTTTGCACACCAGTGGGAGAGGAGCAGCGTCTGTCCTGCCTGCCACCACGTCCCCATCATGCCTGGCACATACACACTGGTCCTCATGCAACCTTTCATGGAATGACACCTGGTGGTTGATCTGTTACTGCTGTTAGTTGGTAAGTCATGTCCAGCTCTTCGCAACCCCATGGACTGTAGCTGCCAGGCTCCTCTGTCTATGGGATTCTCCAGGCAAGAATACTGGAGTGGGATGTCATTTCCTCCTCCAGGGGATCCTCCCTATACTACAGATGATCGAGGCCGTGTCATCTGCATTGCAGGTAGATTCTTTACCACTGAGCCACCAGGGAAAGTGGTTGATCTAGAGGTCCCTTATTATCTCCTTAGGGTCTGCTTCATTTGGGAGAGAGAGTTTCATGCACAGGGCCCTAGAGCAGGAAGGGCCATGTGACCCCCAGCCTAGGGGAAAGAGTCATCCCCCGTGGCTTAGAGAAGGGCCCGCACCACCGCCAGAGCACAATCCTTGAACTCGGGCTGAACCCTGCTCGGGAGCATCATCCTGGGAAAAGAAACTGCATTTGCATCGATTCTCTGCACAGCCATTCTCTTTAGGGCTATACATTGTACCTTCTTGACACGGGGCCTGGGGAGCCGTGGAGCCCCCCTTACTCTCTATGTAAATACCGGCTCCTTGAAAGATATTTATTGGCCTGCAGAAAAGATGCGGGGGAATTTTGCTCTCTAGGTGAGTGATAAAAAAGAGCAGCGAGCGGATATGTTCGCCAGCTTATTTACCACAAATCTCTTATTTATGGCCTCATAACCTCCTGATGGCCTGGTGCTCTCCCCCCACACCTGGTTTTCTTCCCAGATGGAGAAAGTGCTGAGCTGAGGACTATTTGTCCATGGTTCCTCTCTGCTGCTAGTTTCAACAGCTGGAGCCGGACCAATTGATCTCCCCATGACTGCATGGTTGATGAGGTCTGCAGGATGAACCCCGTGCTGTGAAGCGTGTTGCGTTTGCGATGGCCGCGAACCCGGTGACTGGGGTCCAGCCCACAGTTCTTCTCGACGAGCACTCACTGAACACCTACTGTGCCCAGCTCAGCACATGATGCCAGGGATGTAAGGAAAATGGCCTCAGTTTCCTTCCCTGGGGGCCCTGTCTCCAGTCTTCTCCCAGCCAGGCACTGCACTGGGTGCTCTACATGTGTTACACTCAATCGATCCTCTGAGCAACCCTGCAGGGTTGCAACATGTCTCCAATCCAAACATCACAGCCTCCGGAGGCCAGTCTTACTCCATCTCTCAGAATGACAGCATCACCAAGACCCCTAACAGGGTGTCCTCCTACCTAGGCAGCCCAGGCTTTGGAGATGATGCCTCCTCCCAATGGGTCTTCCCATTTCTGGGCTCCACACCTGCCCTGCCTCTGCCCTGGTCCAGCTCCCACCATGCCAGGCTGGCATTGCTGCCACACAGGCCCCCTGGCTTGGATGCTCAGCTCCTGGTTGGCCCTTCCTTTTGGGTCCCTAGGTGGTCTTTTCAAAGTACTGACCAGGTCACTCCCCTGCTAAAATCCTTAGATGAACCCTTGTGACCCACAGGACAACGTCCAAGCTCTTGAGGTGAGTCCAAGCAAACTTCTGATGAGCAGACCCACCTCTGGCAAGGGCTCTTGCTGGTTCTTCAGCTCCTGGCCTTCTGGATCATTTGGGATCTCTGACCCTGCCTCACCTCTTCTCACCTCTGTGCCTGTGCTGTGTTAGGCCTTCATCCTTAATGTCTCTCTTCTCTCCTCCTCCCCAGCTAGCCACCTTCTACTCAGACTTCAGGACTCATTTCCAAACCACCCCCTTTGGAAGTCTTCTCAGATAACCTTCCTGCAGATGGTCACGTGCCTGTGTTAGTTTCCTGGGGCTGCTGTAACAAAGTGCCACAAACCAGGTGGCTTAACACAACAGAAATGTCTTCTTTCACACTCCAGGAGGCCAGAAGCTCAGTATCAAAGTATGGACAGGATTGGATCCTGCTGGAGGCTCTGAAGAAGCATCTGTCCCTTGCCTCTCTTCTAGTCTCTTCTAGTGGATGCCAGCAATCCGTGGCATTCCTCGACTTGTAGGCTCATCACTCCAGTCTCTGCCTCTGTCATCACATGGCCTCCTTCTCTGTGCCTGTGTCTTCCTTCATGACATGTGTCATGAGATTTAGGGTGTACCCAGATAATCCAGGGTGCTCTAATCTCAAGGCTTCTAAGTTAATGACATTTGCAAACATCCTCTTTTCAAATAAGATCACATTTATAGTACAGGGGTTAGGATCTGCTCATGTCTTTTGGGGGCCCCTATTCAACTCACTGGGCTTCCCTGGTGGTTCAGTGGTAAAAAATCTGCCTGCCAATGCAGAAAACACAAGTTCGATCCCTGGGTCAGGAAGATCCCCTGGAGAAGGAAATGGCAATCAACTCCAGTAATCTTGCCTGGGAAATCCCATGGACAGAGGAGCCTGGCAGACTACAGTCCATGGGGTCTCAAAGAGTCAGACATGACTCAGCAGCTGAGCAAGGGCACGTTCAACCCATTATAGGTCCCTTCCTCTGCACTCCCCTCATACCTGAGCAAGACTCCTACCAGGCTTTCACCTCACTTGGGTATGTGTTTGTGGCTTAGTTCCCAGGCAGCTGTGAGCTGTCCTGCAGGCAGAGACCTTCCTTTCTGCATCTCCAGCACCTGGCTCCTGGCTTGACCCAAGGACACACATAAACAACGAATGGATGAATTGGGTATTGTCTCCCCACTATACTGATGAGAGGAACAGAGCTTCATGGCAAGGAATAATATGGGCCTAAGGCCATGGAATGAATGACGGCAGAGCTGGAAATATGTTACCAGGACCTTGGTCCGGAACTCTTTCCTTGGCACCAACTACTGTGCCCCAGCTGGGAGCAGAGCTACCCTTAGAAGATATCTTGTCCCCATTGCTTAGGGAATGAAAAAGATCTTCATCTCTGCCTCCTGTCAAAAGGCTTCCTCCCATGTCCCTGACCCTTTGATCTCCCCCCTCCCCCACTTCATGTGCTCACTCCTCCCAAATCAGAAACACATGCTCATTGGTCCTTGACTGTTTGTGAAGGAGTGTTTCCCCAGTTGGTGGATTTCCTGAAAGTCTTCGGGTTCCCCAGATCCAGAGTCTAGGAATAGGTTCTAGGGTTCAGGCTGTGCCTAGACTAGCAAGCTAGGAGGCCAGTATTGTGGAGGCCAGAGTTTCCAATGGGAAAAGCTCCTGGAAGGATAGGAGCTCCTCACAACTCCTCACAGGAGTTGAATCTCCACTACGTGCCTCTAAATCTCAAAGAGAAGGACTTTCTTCACTGCACACGAGCTCGGCAAATAGTGAGCATTTCACAGACGAGAAGCCTAGGGAGCAGAAATGCAGGCAAGGATAAGACAGAAGCAGGTTAGAACCCTAGGTGAACACACTCAGACAACCCCACCCTCTTCCCACCCCCTGCCCACCCAGGAGACCTTCTGATGGGAAGAAGCGAGTCTGCTCCAGAGGCACTGGCTAGGTCACCAGCTCAGACATCACCCCCACAGGGAGAAAAGATCCCCCATATACATCCACTACAGCTTTCCTTTCTGACCCATTATGACCCAGCAAAGTCCCCCATCTGCTCTGCAAACACAAGAAAATTTGCCCATGGGACAGTGAGTGCTGGTCCTTCCCCAGCCTGCTCCCTCCACAGGGTTTTCTCTGGTTTGCTAGAAGCTGTCTCTTTCAGACTCCATGAAGGTCCTCCCTTGCTCTCTAGGAAGCGAGTGAGCTCCCTGGAGTCAGGTCAGTCGAGGAGCAGCAGAGACACGCCCTGAGCAGCATGGCTCCATCTCTGACTGTCTGGGTGCCCCTGGGGAGACCACTCAGCTTCTTTCAACAGTGTCCTTAACAGGGAACAACAGGAAAATAACACCTACTTCTCAAGAGTGTTATGACAAGTCAATGGAATAATGTATGTAAATGGACAGGTCCTACTGTGTGCGCGAGTTACAAACCAGCTGACCCTGGAAGCACTCTGCACACACTATCCCAGTTAATCCTCCAGTGACCCTCTGACGAGGTGCTTTGCTAACACCCCATTTTACAGGCGATGAAACAGAGGCACAGAGAGGTCCAGGACTTGTCCGAGCATGTGCAGCCCTTAAGTAGCAAGGAAGGAACCATAATGCTATCTTGCCTCCCTTCTCAATATACATTTCTTGCTTTCCTCTTAACCAGGTGCCTAGCACTGTCCTTTTGAGCATAAACCATTTTTCACGTTCACAGTCTGGGTCAAGTACAGAGGATGCGAAAATGAACATGACATGGCTGCATATTCCCCTGACAGAGAAAGGGATAGGCACGAATGGATATTACAATCCTGTGTAGGATATATGGGGGGAAGGGTGGGCATGAGGGGGTGAGCACAGAAGAGGGAGCGCTGTCTCCACATTAGTGGGTCGCATGCAGCAGTGGGAGGAGGTGCCTGGAGCTGCTAATCCTGATTTGAGAGAAGAAGAACCAGGAGAGATGAGCTGGGTGATAGGCTTGGCAGACAAAGTTAGGATATTCCAGGCAGAGGGCCCTGAGTAAGCAAAGGAACTGAGCCATTAAACAGCCTGCTGAGTGCACAGAATGACAAGGAGCTAGGTATGCCCTGAATACTGAGTGCCAGGCAGAGACGGAGGGTGGAGTGGATGGAGATGCAGGCGGGCGCTGGTGATGGAGGGGCTGTAGCACAGTCTGAGGGTGTCCACTATGCGCTGCAGGCAAAAAGGGATGAAACAAAGGTTTAAAGTAGAGAGCGATGTGGTCCAAGTTGCATCTCCAAGGGATTATTCTGGCAGTTCTGTGTGGATCAGAGACCATCCTGGATCTGGGAGACCTGATAGAGGAGGGGAATCTGGGTGCAGTGATGGAAATGAGGAGTGAGCTTGGAAGTTAGTGAGGAGGTGAAGGTGAGCAGGAACTGCTGGATTAAGGAAGGAAAGCCAGGGAGGGAGACAACTCTAGGATGGTGTCCAGCTTCCTTGCTGGGGGTCCTGGTAGAACATTTGTGAGCTGGGACCCAAGGAGAACTGCTGATCTGGACAATAAGGTGGTGAGTTTCACTGACCCTGGAGGTCTGGAGCCGCCCAAGGTTGGAGATGTCTGGGGGCACTGGTTCTGGGGACAGGAGTTGGTTGTAGGTGTGGACTGTGGGTTCACTAGCTTGTAGACAGAGGCTGTGGTCTTGGGTGTGTTGCTGAACAACAAGAGGAGCCAGAGGAAAGGGAAGACCCTGAGGAAGGTGAGCTTTTAAGAGGAAGTATGTAAAAAAAGAACCCAGGAAGATGGCTAGACTGGAGGAGAGAGATGAGGAGAGGACGGCAGCAGGCTGATTCTGCAGAGATCCTGCAAGGTAAGGACCAGGACGTGTCCCCTGGACTCGGCACCACAGAGTCCCTGGATTGAGGCCAAAAATAGATTTACTGGAGGTTGGGAGCAGGTGTCAGAGCAGGGAAGACAGCAGATACAGAAGGCAGGTAAGTAGAGAGCCACATTGCAAGTACTTCCTCACCATTGTGGGGAGGCTGAAAAGAGAGTACCTGAAGAGGGGCATGAAGTCAAGGAGGGGCTGTTTTTCTCAGAACAGGGTTGTTGATTGGCATGTCCATTGGGTTAACAGGAAGAAGCCCACATAAGGGACAGGTTGATTATATGTAGGACAGACAGATAATCAACAAGACAAAGTGTGGAGGAGGTAGGAGAGGCCAGACTCCACAGGAGGAAAGAAAAAATGGGTACCTCCCCCTCTCAGAGCACCTCCCTGGATATGCCTGCCTGGCCATACTTATTAAGCTGGAAAGCCTATCACCAAGGCTTCCCAGGTGGCATGAGTGGTAAAAACCCCGCCTGCCAATGCAGAAGACATAAGAGATGCAGACTTGATCTCTGGGTAGGGAAGATCCCCTAGAGTAAGAAATAGCAACTCTAGTATTCTGGCCTGGAGAATCCCATGGACAGAGGAGCTTAACAGGCTACAGTTCATGAGATCTCAAGGAGTCAGACATGACTGAGTGACTAACACTTAACCGCTATCACCACCTCTGTGCTTTAGTTTTTCCCACTTTTGCTCTATAGCATTTGCACTTATATTCATTTGATGATTGCTTTCCACCAGACATCAGATGCAGGAGGAATGGGATGCTGCCTGTCTTTTCCAAAGCTGTATCCTCAGCACACGGAACAGTATATGGAGATAGTAGGAGCTCAGCTAACGTCTGCTGTTGGGTGGAAATGCGAAGAGATCCCACACACAGCTGACTCTGCATCAAGGAGAAATGGGTCTGAAGTTTGACAGGTGGAGAAAGTGTTAGGAGGGCAAGAGCAAGAAACCACGGAAGAAGTGGTGAGATGACCTGTTGGGAAAGGCAGAAGGTCCAGTATTGGTCCACTCCTTCTTCCTTCCATATGTGAATAGCATGTATGGTGGTGCAAAGACAAGGGGCACAGACTCGCCCTCTATAAGGAACTTGCAGCCCAGTGAGGGGAGACCAACAGAGAGGGATGGTCAGGTGGAGGTATGAATTATATTCTATGGGTCATGCATCTGATTGAAACAAATAGAGTGAGGCCAAATTTAAAAGGCCTTGAATGCTGCACCACAGACTTTGAATTTTATAAACAGTGGGGAGCCGCTGATGGTTTATAACCAGGAAAGCACTATAGTCATTCCTGTATTTCAGAAGAACTCTCAGGAACAGAGAAGGGTTAAGAGCAAGGGAAGAGAGGTCCAAGGAAACGTTCCTCAGTGGTGTCTGCAGCCCTTTCCTATCAGAGCTGACAGAGCTGAACATCTCTCACCAGCTCCTCCGGGGACATTACCACTGACACCCCGAAAAGGCCACAGTGGGAGGATTTACACCGTGGAAGCTGGTGAACAACACATGCAGAGCTTTCTTCCTCGGGGTCCCTATTTATCCATATCTCCCAGGTGCTGGGGATGAAAGATGGATGCACTGCAGAACACACAGGACTTACTGACAAGCTGGGGTTCTCTGTTCAAATCCCTCCAGAACTTCACCAACTCTGGCTTTCATCTCAGCTCCCAGCCTTTTTCTTCAGAAACAGACTACGTCGAGCCTTTCCAACTTGGACAATCACCTCTGGTTGCTGTCCTCTGGGTGGAACTGACAAAATCAAGGCAAACTAAGAGGTTGAAAGCCCGGAGATGGGCTCTGTTTTGCTTTGTTTTCATAGCTTAGAGACCTCTGGAGCCTGGGGGATGAGCCACTGAGCAGTGAGAGAACAACATGTTTCATCTTTGTGTGGTGTTTGGGGCCAAATTACCTGACCCAGAAGCAAGAGAACTGGAAGGGATAAAGCTGCAGTGTCAAATTGCCTCCCCCAGCCTCCCAGAGCTCCGGTCCTCCTGCATCGGAGACAGAGGGGAACCCTGTGCCAGTTAAGCCACCGAGAGCTGCAGGCTGTGCTCCAGCTGGGAGGTGGGTCACCAGCAAAAGGGCTCAGAGAGAGATTATCTCCCAGCTCTCTCCTCACAAGCCTACCCTGGGGGCACGGCTGCTTTGTTTCGAGGTAAAACACGACTGTGTCTCTTCAGGGTGGCAGGAAGAGGGAAGGGATTTACAGGGATTCCATAAAGCTAGTGACTTATGATGTCAGTTACAATCTGAGGGTGGAAACAGGCACAACGGTTGAATGATCACAAGTTTGAGGAAGTGCTGACCACCAACCACTGTGAGCGGGAGATCCCACGCCAGGGTTCACAATGTCACAATGCCCAGACAAAAATTGCCTGCTACTGCATGTGCGGTGTATCAGAACCTTGTCCAGGTGTCGACATCAAAAAAATAAAGCGCTTCCTGCTTGTACATATTTTTTCTGCTTTAACATTTCACTCTCCCATCCATGCTGCAAGGGAAGCTAATTTCTACTTTGTATGCTCTAGAAATTAACCAATAGATGCATGCACATCCATTATCCCATCTTCTTTGATGTCGCTCCTTACTTTTATTCTCTCTTGCTCACCCTTCCTCTCTTCTAATTTCTACCAATTTGTCTTCTTTGCTTGAAATCTCTCTTCTTGTCCTGGGTCTGCCTGTCTCCTCCTCCTCACCGCCCCCACTCCATCTCCTTTCCTTCCTCTCCCTTTTTCTTTGTGGCTTTTGCACCCTTTTCTGACTCTTCTTTCTCCTCTTTTCTCTCTCGTCTCTTTTTTTCACTTCTCTCTCATTCAGCAGTCCTCCCAAGGTCAACAAGCAACTCTGCAGAGATTCTCACTCAAAAGAGCTCACTTGGCTTTAATTAGGATCCTTTCAGAAACCCTGACCTCGGAGAAAACCCTGCACTCAATCTGCAGAGTGCTCCATCTTATCACCTCCCTCTTCCACGCCTTTAAGAGCAAAAAATCCAATAAAAGAGATTTAGAATTGACATCTGGAGGAGCAACGGCGTCCCACCTTCTCTTCCTCAGCTGTATTGAGGAGAAAACTGAGGCTCCGAGAGAGACCACAACACTCCAAGTCACGTAGGCAGTTAGAGACAGAGCTAGCGTCAGAACCCTGGCTCCCCAAGCACCACGCCCATCAACCTCCCCCCTGGACCTGGCCACAGAGGGACCCCAGAGAGCATTAAAGAGAACATCTCCCAGGACCAGAATCTGCTTAGCAACAAGTGCTGACATTTTTCCAGACATGCCTCAAGGCATCCTGGGAAGAAGCTACAAAGTTAAACAAAAACAAATGATGAACTTGGTAATTGCACACACTCTTATTTTCTTAACAGACCGACTGGATCTCGTTAAGGGAGGCTTCTGAACATAGACAGAAAGAACCTTGTCGTCACCCGTTAAATATGTCTAATTTCACATACTGTCATGTAGCTCTCCAGCCAGCTGGCTCTCTGCTAAAAAGGAGAGATGGGCGTCTTGGCCCATTTCTTAGCACGTAGGTATCTTTCGCAGGGACTATGAGGGACCCTGCTGTAATTGTCTAGCATTGGTAATCTTGCAAATTTGGCATCCTCAGCAGACTTTTAACTTCTCTGAAACAAAGACCTGGCTATTTCAGATGCTGTCATCTGGCCAGTGCAGACCTGGCATTTTACCTTACCTGAGTCCTGAACCCATCTCCTATCCTCAGTTTCCCCCAACGTAACATGAGAATGAACTCAAGTCTCCAAGGCCCTTCCAGGGCGAAGCTTTGCTGTTACCCAGATTCGCTCTACATTTGCCAAGACCTTAACTGCATAAAAATGTGGAACAGTCTGGTTTTTGTTACAGCCTTTGCTTACGGAACCTGTCTTCAAAATCAAGGAGCTTCCTGATGCCTCTTAATAAGCCTATACCTTAAAGAAAAATGGAAATTAAAATATTGAACCTCTGGGTGCACTCTGCTCCCTGTGATGAAATGTGTGTGGAGGACATGCATCTGGTTCAAGGACTTCATACAAAGTTATAATAACTTAACAGTAATAAGCTAATAGTCAAAAGGAATTAATAACAGCAATGTGGCCATTTAAGCAGTGAGATGGCCCCGTGTCGTGGAATTTTTGAAGCTAAACCCTCTTGAGTTTCTATAAGCTAATAGCAATTAGCTCCTGAGTTAATGGCAGCTGCGGTCATAATGAGATTGGAATTGATCATTTAGAAGCGGGCTCCCAGAAGCTGGTCTTCTGAGGCGTTTCAGTTGGAAAGCACTGCCTTGACCCCTTCTTCTCATACCTTTCATCATGACCCCATCTTCTTTAAGGCTTTCTGGACTCAGCACACTCCTTTCCCCATGTGGTACACAGTTCACTAGGGCTCCCAGAAGCGAAGCATCGAGGTGGGTTGTGCAGCCTGCAGACCAAAAATATTGAGCCTTCAAAGGACAGAATTCACTCATGCTCTACCAACCCTTTTCTTGGCAGGTACCCTCTTAGCTTAGGGCTTCCCTGGTAGCTCAGCTGGTAAAGAATCCATCTGCAATGCATGAGACCCTGGTTAAATTCCTGGGTCAGGAAGATCCACTGGAGAAAGGATAGGCTACCCACTCCAGAATTCTTGGTTTTCCTGGTGGCTCAGTTGGTAAAGAATCTGCCCACAATGCGGGAGACCTGGGTTTGATCCCTGGGTTGGGGAGACCCCCTAGAGAAGAGAAAGGCTACCCACTCCTGTATTCTGGCCTGGATAATTCCATGGACTGTATAGTCCATGGGGTTGCAAAGAGTCAGACATGACTGAGCGACTTTTACACCCTCTTAGCAGGTTAGATCCATCTTAGCTTCAGATTCGATTCCTGACTCCACTACTTCTCCGAAGTGCCAGTGGATGAACTACTCCGAGCCTCAGTTTCCTCCACAGTAAAGTGGGGAAGCATAGCATTGACCTCATGGAGTCATGTAATAATGGAGTAATAATGTAATAAGGAAATCTACACAGAAGGTCTTGTGTCATACCTTTCATAGAGGCTCAATGAATGTCTTCTTCTCTGCATTAGTTAGCTTTTGCTGTGTAACAAATCATCCCCCAAATCAATGGCTTACTGTAACAATTCTTTTATGTAGCTCATGATTAGATGGGTCCGCTGGGTACTTTTTCTGGTTTGACACAGCTCATCTCCTCTGGGCTTTATCATGTGACTCTGGTCAGTTGATGGCTTGGTTGATGGCTGGATGGTCCACACATATTGGTGATTGACAGGCTGTCAGTGTGGATTGGAGGGGTAACTGGGCCACATGAATCTCACCCTGCAGCATGATATGCTGAGCTTATACACATGCTGGTGTCAGGGATCCAATCATAGAAAGACAGTAAAAGTCCCAACGTGCAAGTGCTCTACAAGTCAATGCTTATGTCATAGTTATTACTATCCCATTGGCCAAAGTCACATGACCAAACATAGAAACACTGGACTTCTTGATGTAAAGGAAATCTACTCAGAGATGGAAAGAATCTGTGGTCATTTTTCCAGTCTCCTATACTTTATTTTTGGAGAAGACAATGGCACCCCACTCCAGTACTCTTGCCTGGAAAATCCCATGGACGGAGGAGCCTGGTGTGCTGCAGTCCATGGGGTCGCGAAGAGTCAGGCATGACTGAGCAACTTCACTTTCACTTTTCACTTTCATGCATTGGAGAAGGAAATGGCAAGCCACTCCAGTGTTCTTACCTGGAGAATCCCAGGAACGGGAGAGCCTGGTGGGCTGCCATCTCTGGGGTTGCACAGAGTCAGACTGAAATGACTTAGCAGCAGTAGCATATTTTATTTTCCTTTCATTAGCATTGTTCATCTACATACTGTGGCTACTGTGTGGTAGGTATTTAATAAGCTGTTACTGAATGAAAGAAAGAATGAGTAGTTGAAACTGGCCGTCTGACAGCAAAGCTGAGACTCCAAGACACAACATGGCTTGTACAAGACATCTCTACAATTTGATGGTGGCAGGAGTACTCAGACGCCACTCTCCTGACCTCCAGCCGGATGACGACTGTTTTCTTTATGTGGGTGAGGAAATTCATTAAAATAAAAGATATGAGCATGCTTTATAAAACATAAAGTGCTCCAGCACTTCAAGATATTTTTGGTATGTGCTTTTTCTGAGCATCAGTTTTCCTCACATATTCATAGGCATGGGTTGGCATCAGTGATCTTCCCACTCTATTGTCTGGGGTCATGTGGAAGGTGTTGTGCTCCAGAAGCAGCTCTGTCTCATGCTTCTCCAAAGATAGGACCGGGGAGTGGCAATAAAGCTATGTCTCTTCTGTCTTCAGATATTGCTGGAAATTTAGTATATGAGCCAATACATAGATACTCCTTGAGTTAGCTTTGAAGAGTCTGAACAAAAGGTGATTAAATCACAAAGCAATCATTTCCAAAGCTGTTTCCCTTTCCTATTTAAACAGCACAAATTATTTTCTCCTGAGGCTGAAAATCCACATTTGAGTAAAAATTAGGCCTTATACCATCCCTATAAGAGACTCTAAACTTATGGCTGGGGGAGATATGGAGAATTTGAGGCAAATTCTGACTTTACCTTCCCTCTTTAAGTCAGTTAAGACTGCAGAGGGAAGACGGGGGAATAAAGTGCCCCATCTCTGGATTTACCTGCAGGTACTTTCTCTCTTTTCCCATATATCCTGGGATATTTGATCTCAAAGCAACATACCATCTCCTGCCATGCCTGGTGTATTAGTCAGCGTAGGCTAAGTTACGCTGCAACAACAAATATCCCCCAGCTCTCAGTGGCCTACAGCAACAAAGGTTTGCTTCTCACTCACATTATATGTCCTTTAAGATCAGTTGCAGCTAAGTTCTATGCCATTTTCCTTCTAGTACCAGGCTAAGAGAGCAGCCCGTGCCCAGGGTATTGTTAACCTCAGGTCTAGGGGAGTACAGAGTAGAACTCAATACACTTCTGTTCAGAAGTGGCACAATCCACTTCTGTTCACATTCCATCAGCTAAATCAAATCAAATGGCCAAGCCTAATGGGGTAAGGAGGGATAATCTTCCATGGAAAAGACCAGTGAATATTTTAAACAATAATATAATCTAACACATATGGCCTCGGCATGGGTCTGCTTGGTGCTGGTGTTTAGACAAGGGTATGTGTTTTCCAGGGCTGGGTGGGAGTGGCGGGAGAATGAGACCCAGGAGGGGTGTGGGGGAGGTGGGAGGCCCGCTGGTTTTCATGCTGTCTACTTCAGCCTCAGCAGAGGAAATTTTAATAGGCGCTTCCATGAAGCCATTTGCTCACGAACTCCACACATTTCCAGACGTTTCTTCTTGAAGCAGCCCCAAGACTTGCTGGAGGAAAGCCAGCAGCCTGTCTGGCCCTATTCTGAGAAATAAAATGTCCCCTCATCCAAAGGTCACACAGGGTGGAGGCTGAGTGCTGTTTGGAAAAGGTGGGATGGGGCCAAGTTCCATGTTGGGACGTGGATCATCCCAGAACCCCCTACATCTGACCCTTGAGCCCTACACAGCATCAGAGAGCCTTGGACCAGAGGGTGATCACTCACATCTCAGCTCAGCCTCCTCAACTAGTCACTCATGTGGGTTTTTGACAGTCAGTTCTCCACTCTGTACTTTTAATCAATAGCACCAGACCTTCCTTCCTTCCCCAAGAGATGGGAAATTCCCATGGAAAAGAGTAAACAGCAGCTTGCTTTATGGACCCCAGGGATGTGTGAGGAAGATAGCATATCTCAAGTCTGCTGTCCTCGTGTTTCTCACAAGGACTCGGACAGCAAGGAACCCTTCACCTCCAAGGGGTCCTTTAAATGGGTCTATGAGGCGAGGAGAGTGGGTGCAACCCCAGGAAGGCAGAGTTTGTAGTTCACATGAGGAACACTTTCTAACAAGGTCAGAGCCGTGGGGAGAGGTGATAGCGGACATGAGAGATAGTGGTCTTCCCTCATAAAATGTGCGCAAATAGGGCTCATGTCTGCTTCCCAAGGATGCTCCAGATGATGGTGAGCATGGGATAGATGTGGAGGCAGAATGCCTGAGGATCACACACTCTCAGAATTGAAGGAGGTTTAGCAAACTCAGCAGCAGAGGAATATGACCTCATGAATGGAACCACGAAAGACGGCATAGCACTTGCTCTCGCCTGACCTCACTTTGGTCCTTTGGAGGCTCCATCCTCCCTGACAATTCCAGGAGGCTTAGACTGTGGTTAATACTCCAGCCCCTTAATATTTCCTGCAGGCCTCACAGAAACAAGGCATCAACCTTCTGCACCCAGGAGCCAGGACATGCCACTTGAGCTGCACCCAGAAAACAGGGAGAGGTCCTTCGGCTACATCGTGGCCCCTGATGGCCAGGGAGCGGTGGTGCCACAATGCATGGGGCACTGGACTGGCCCCAGACTGAAGGACAGTGGCTGGACCATGCATGTGTTCGAGGGTAAGTGGGGAAGAGAGGGGAGGAGAGGTATTAGGGAATGGACTGGTCGCGCTTGTAGAAGAGTTCAGGGTTGGGGTTTTACAATGCTCATTTTCTTGAACTTGGGGCAATGTGGCTCTCTCCTCCTCTCTTCCTGTATCACCATCATGATCTTTCTTACCACTGAAAATGGCTTTGGCATTTCCCAAGGCCTGACAAGTTCACATCCTCCTGAAGGACTTGTGAACATAATCCTCTCCTGGTCAAGAAGACAGTTATGGCTGGGAGGGTGTGAGACTTCCTGACTCAAACCCTGGACTGGCACCAAGCCTTGAGTGAGCCCGTGGCCCAGAAGCCAGCCTCCGCATTGGGAGGCATCCTCTCAATCAGCCAGGCAGCCCGTCCCTCCTCCACTGCAGGTGGGAGCCCGCAGAGTGACTGGGACTGGTTGTTGCACCGCAGCATGATGGTGGGTGTGGCCCTCAGGCCACTGCCTGCCCGAGGCTCCCAACCACAGCCTGGATGTGCACGTCAGGCTGGTCTCTGGTCTCCACGGGTGATGCGGCGGTGTCCTTCCCTGGGTGAGCCTGTACCCAGCCACACTGGTCTGGGGGTTGCACTGAGACTTCCGAGCAGTCCTTACAGTGAGGGATGGGGTAGGCATACTGCTGTATTTTCAGCTTGGCCCCTAGTATCCTAACCCTAATCCCTGAAAAGAGGAGAGTTGTTCTCCATTACGCAGATGAGAAAACTGAGACTCAGAGAAGGTCACCCAGGGGTCAACAATCAATGCTCCTTCCAGGGGTGCAGTCCCCTAGGTCAGGAGGCCTCCAGCCTGTTCACTTATAGAACATACAGGGGAGCCTGGGAGCCACTCAAATGCCTAGACCCCCATGTAGACCTACCCACCAGGTAACACCACACAGCCCCTCTGCCAGTCGAACCTGGCTTGGTCCACTGGGGGTGGACATGCAATGCCAGACATGCTCCTTCTGAAGCAAAGGACTTGAGGCAAAGACAGCAAGGCCCTGAGTGGTGTGGCTCATGGGAATGCATCTTAGGTGCTCAGGAAGATGGGGGAGAAAAGAAGGCTTTGCTCCACTCCAGCATCTAATCTGCTGTGTAAAGTTCAACAAGTTCCTTCCCCTCTCTGAGCCTCAGTTTTCCCACCTATAAAATTTGGTTTTGAAGGGCCATAGGCTAGAGTTTCTTTAAGGTGGAAATATCTGGACATATTCCCCATTCCCCTAGCCTGAAAAGGAGGGGTTGCTGGGAGACATTAATGTTGCCGGCACTGCTCAGGACTCTTCAGCGTCTCTGCTTGTTCTGAGCCTCCCACTCAATACTAGTGGCATCTGTCTTCAACTGTCCTCAGGCACGGTGTTAAGCACTTTATACACGTGGTTGTATTTAATCCTCAACCACCATGTGGGAAAGGTAGTATACTCCCATTTTATAGCCCAGAAAACTGAGGCTCAGCAAGGTGAAGTGATCTATCCAAGGTGACACAGCTGGGAAGTGGCAGAGCTAAGATTCGCACCCAGAGCAGTGATGGGCTGCTCCTCCTGCCTTGAGCCAGCACGGCTGCTTTGGTGTCCCAGCTAATCATGGATAGTTTCTCCCTGAGGACAAGAACAGCTGAGCCTGCTATGAAGTGGAAGAGATAGCACAACAAAATAAACCAAGACGGATTGGAGCAGAGGGTTTCCAATGGAATCATGTTGCAAAACTGTCTTTTTCTGCAAGCTGCCCCTCTTAGGAGCTTCAAAGAGAAACCTGCTCCCAAGCAGGATCTTTTGCCTGAGCCAAAAGCCATTTGTCTGGAATATTAATATGCCAGCAGCTGCCTGTGACGGTGTCTGCCGCTGATCACACACTCCCAGCAAAGATTCCTTCTGGGAACGCTCCGGGAGGCTCCAGGAAGCTAATGGGCCCCCTGTGACACATTCTAGTTACCTTTGTTTGGCTTTCCCAGAGCCTCAGATGGGACTCTGGGTAGGATGGGACATGTCTGGCAGCACAGCCACCCACCACACCAAGGATGATGGGTCTGCCTGGCTCATGGCGGCATCATGCTCAGGAAAGAACAGAGAAAGACCCTTGAGATCTGACCCCGGTGCTACATCTAGCACCAGAAAGAGACAGGCTGGAGGCCAGCCTCATCTTGAAGGAAGGAGCACTGAACTTAGAGGAGACCCAGCCTCCAGCTATAGCTCAGTCACGCCAATGCTGGGCAATCTTAAGTCAGCCACAGGGCCCCAGGACGGCAATCTCCCTTTCTGTAAATTGAGGGGGTTGGGCTTGATGCTCTCTAAAGGCCCTCCAAATGGAACACATGCTAATGATGTGCTAGGAGGACTAGCCTTTGGGTTCGAATCCCAAGTCTGCCACAGGGCAACTTGGCAACTTGCTGAGGCTCCTATGTCATTGTTGTGACACAAACAGAATGAGATTATTGCTTCCAGGGTCAGAGGAGGGCCCGGTCTGTAGAATTAGAGGGCATTTGCTGAGGATGAAGCTGAGATTTCATCTACTACCTAAAGTCAATGCAGAAAAATCCGGCTGGAATGATTCTACTTCCTCTGAGCTGCTCACTTCACAAGACTGGTGGTTCTTAATTAATCACTATGAACAGTAATGAAATGATGTTTCCGGGAATGACACAGTGCAAAACATCTCCTCCCACGGGAACGTCTTGTGTTCTATAAGGTCATGATCAGATGGCAAAATTTTGTGACACCAACTCATACCCACCCCTGCCAACTGTGTGATCCTACTTTGCCCTTTCAGTGGAAATTCAGAGAAACTACTCAGCAATGGTAATAATAGCAAACTCTCACTGACAACTAACACATTGTGTTACTGTTCCAAGAGCTTTATATATTCAAATTCACTTAATGTGGGGGGAAGGAGAGGGTGGACGAATTGAGAAAGTAGCATTAACATATACACACTATCATGTGTAAAGCAGACAGACAGTGGGAAGTCATTATATAACACAGGGAGCCCAGCGTGGCACTCCGTGATGACCTAGAGAGATGGGATAGGGGGAAGGGAGGGAGGCTCAAGATGGAGGGAATATATATATAATTATGACTGATTCACCTAGTTGTATGGCAGAAACCAACATAACACTGTAAAGCGATTTTCCTCCAATTAAAAAATAAATTAAAAAAAATTCACTTAACGCTTATGACAGCCTTGTGAAATAGGTACTATTTCACAGAGAGAGTATGAAATGTATCAAGGCCACCAAGGTGTCAAGTAGCAGAGGTGGAATTTAAATCCAGGGACTATGGCTTGAGTTTGTTTCTTACCCAACAGGTCAGTGGTTCTCAAACACACTTGTGCATTAGAATCACCTGGGGAAGGGGGTTGTTGAAATACAGTGTTGAATGCCAACCTCACAGGGCTATGTAGGAACTGAGAACTTGTGATTCCAAAAAATTCCCAGATGATGCTGGTCTGGGGGCCACACTCTGAGAGCTGCTGCTTTAGGCTGTGCTGCTTTAGAATCCAAGGGAAACTGAATTCCATGAGAGCCCCAAGGTCACTGGCAGCTCCCGGATCCTAGTCCTTTCTGAAGTGTTATTCACAGGAAGTCCTCCCACAGGTTGCCGATCAATATTATATGGTAAAACGGGGCATGAGACCCATAGTCAAGTATGTCTGAGAAATTTAGGTTCAATAGATTTAAAAAGGTTTCTTTGCTGGCTTTCTGCTTTGTGTTTTTTTATGCAGCATCTGAATGAACACTGACAGAGTTGGGCAAGTTGTCTAAACATATTTGAGCTTTGGTGTTTTCTTTGCACCAAGTAGTTCGTGGTAACAGTGCTCACCAGAACAGCATTGGAAAAACGCTGACCCAGACTGTTGCTCACCAGCTCCAACAGGGGAGGCCTTGGAGGCCTTCTGTGGGAGGCCTAGAGTCCAAGCAGACTGTTTGGGGCCTACTGAGATGGTCTCCAGACTCCTAGAAGTGGATCAGAATCAACGTGGATTACACAAGACAAAGACTCTACCCCTCTTCTCCAGCCCAGCGGATCACACTTATACCTTCTGCAAATCTCTGAAACAAATACTCTAACTTGAGGGGAATCCAGGCAAGAGAGTAGAGATGTTTAGGTACAACTCCATCTCAACTTCCGTTTACTCCAAGTGCAAAGGATCCTTCAGGATCCAAGTTTAGCACACAAATACATTCTCTGTGAAAGAGAAAGGCCTGTTTTACTCAAAACACCAGTAAGAAAGGATGAGCTCTATTTCTCAAGTCTCCAAGGAAGATTTATGCTATTCTTGGCACTGTGGAGAATACAGTGTGGTGCAGGAGGCTTCCCAAGGCCCAGATAATCCATGCCAAGGTAGGCTGCAGCCAGAGACAAAGAGCATTTGGAGGGTAGGGAGTCATCTCTCACCAGGGATCAAGGAGCTAAGTCAAAAGGCAGATGGTATTCTGAGAAGGAAGTGGCTTCCCTTCCCACCTAATCCAACCACAACTCCTTCTCCAGAGGTAGTGACTGCTGGAGTCAGGAAGCAGCAGGATCTGCACACTGGGAGCACATTCCCAAGGTCTAACAATGGGCGTAGAATTTCATTTCCTCTCTGGTCCAGGCAACAGTTTGGGTCTCAGCAGCTAAGAGCACTGAGGAGGAGATCAGAGCAATAGAAGGTCCTGGGGAAACCCCAAGCTTTGGAGATGTCAGAATGTCTTAAGCTAGCTCTAGTGTTTCTGAGAATATCTGCTGGTCTTCCCGGCCACCTGAATAGGTGGGCTGAACAGGTGGGCTGGGACCTCAACATTTCTGTGGCTAAGGAGATAATGAGAAAATGAAGACAATTCCCCTGGGTGCCTCTACATGCAGTCTGCAACTTGGCAGCTGCAGTCATCTGAAGACTTTACTGGGCTGATGGGGGGCATGCTTCCAATATGACTCACTCCCATGGCTTATGGCAAGACAACTCCATTTCTCACCATGCAGTGTCTCCATAGGACTGCTTGAGAGTCCTCAAAATATGGCATCTGGGTTCTTCCAAGCTAGTAATCCAAAAGAGACAGCAAGAAGGAAGCCACAGTGCTTTTCATGACCTAGTCTCAGAAGCCACACAGTGTCGCTTCTTACATTCTTCTCATTAGAAGGAAGTCCAGCCCTACACAAAGGGAGGCAATGAAGCTCCGCCTCATGGATTTATTTTAAAACTACCACATCATCTAAGGGCAACAATTAGGGAACGAGTCAGACCGTAAAAATGAATCAAAACAGAGATTGTGGAAGACTGCAAGAGAGAGAGAGAGAAACAGCAGTGAGTAATTAACCTATACATAGTTAAATTTAAATGGATAATTATAGAGTTTTGTGGAATGTGTAATGAACGTGCTAAATAGAGACCTTGAAACACAAATGACACAATATTAGAGGAAAACCTAATAATGATCTGGAACCAATTATAATGAAACTATCTTGGGAAAAACTAGGACCTGAGGGAGGCAAAGGAAAAGAAGGTACAAGGAAAAGGGTTCTGAAGCTCTCATCTGTAGGAAGAGTAGAGAATTAACAGAGTTTTAAAGGCCATAAAGTATTGGAGTGAAGAGAAAAGCAGCAGGGGAAATATTTGTCATTTTGTTTTCACAGAATAGAGAAGTGAGTATTTAATTATGAGTGTGAGGAAACAAAAGGAAACCATTAGTAGGACATAAAAATTGAGCGAAAATTGCAAAGGGATAAGAAGAATGAAGAATAATGGAAACTGAAAAAAAAACTTAAGAAAAAGAAGAAACAAAATAAGTAGTAAATATAAAAGCCAACTGAAGGAATAAAATTATGTAAGAATGTTGCTGTACTAAGCGTGAATGGACAAAATCTTTCTGTTAAAAGATAGGGACCTCCAGTTGTTTTTTTAAACAAGAAATGAAAAAGCTTTCTATATGCCGGGAAGATTTTGGATAAAGGTAAAAATGAAGAAAAACAGGACAAAGGTGAGGGGATTTTCCATGGCACATTCAGGGACCTAAAAACCCATCGCTAACTGTGCCAGTACCGTTTCTTCACTAGTTCCTCGCCCTACTGCTGCTACCAGTGTCAAAAGTGAACAAGGAACCAGGAAAGAACTCTGACAACTTAAACAAAAGGCTCACGGTTATTAAAAACTTTCCAAAAATCAATACCACAGAAGAGTTGCAGAAAATTGCTTATTTCATTTCTTTCAACCTTAGCTGTGGTTAAGGATTGCTTCATTTTTAATTTTTCTAGCTCATCAGAAAGAACTGGAAGTACAATATCACAGAATAGAGTTAAATAACTACATTCAACCATAAATATTTGTTATTCAACTGCTAAGGGATGGCAGTCTTTTGTGGATACAGAAGTCAACAAGACAAAGAAAGCCACTGCTCTTGTGAGGCTTACATTCTAGTAAAGGTAACTGTTTATAACAATGAAATACTGGTCGTGGTCAGTACCATAAAGAAAATAAAAGCAGGACAGGTGGGCAGGGACTGTGTATTATTTAACCCATCAAACCATAGACTCATTAAGGGTAAAGTTTGCTCACCTCCGTATCTATAGGGCCTCAATCCAGACAGAGATGTCATGTAATAATTGAGGAGAAATTGGATGCAGATAAAGAGAAAACATGGTTTTAGATTTCTGCTTATTCTTTATGTGGCAGATAATAGGTAAGAGAGAATCAGGAAAGGTTTTAGACTAATGTGATAAATTTGAGTCTCCAGGAGATTTGATTCAACCTCTGTGTACAGGATGAGCAAGAGCTGTGGGAATGGGGAGTGGGGAGGTCCACCCCAGAGGTGGGGATACCGGCACTCTTGAGCAACATTGTCCAGTAGAACTTTCTGTTGTGGTAGAAATGCTCCAGGCCCTGATGTCCAATATGATAAATACCCACAGATCTGAAGCACTTGAAATGAAGTGACTGAGGTGCTGATTGCTTTATTTTAGAAAATGTAAATATCCATATATATAGCTAGTGGCTGCCACACTGGACAGGTGGTTCCGGGGGGATCCAAGCTAGATCCTGGGTGCTGATGCTATGATTAGTATGGGGAGCCAGGAGTGAAGTTAGATTCAGTTTAAGGTCTTGGGCAAGTCGCTCAACCTCTTTGAGCCTGTTTCTTCCTGAGAAAAAGGAGATAATTAGACTTGTCTTCCACTTATGGGAACTTACAAACCACAAAGACTGCCAGCTGTCAGATGATGCCTCGTGATCAGCAGCTGAGTCTACACTACACCAGAAGTCGATTGTGCAGTCTTCTTGGGGGCAATTTGGAGATAGACAGACAAATATATTTATTCATCTATGTATTTACTTCTTTACTGTATATTGTCTCCTATATATGCATTCAAGGCCTTTGACTCAGTCAGTCTTCTTATTTAAATATACCTAAAGATTACCAAATTCAGATTTAAATTGAAGAAAGGCAGGGAAAACCACTAGACTATTCACGCATGACCTAAATCAAATCCCTTAACAATTATACAGTGGAAGTGAGAAATAGATTTCAGAGGCTAGATCTGATAAAGTGCCTGATGAACTATGGATGGAGGTTCGTGACATTGTACAGGAGACAGGGATCAAGACCATCCCCAAGAAAAAGAAATGCAAAAAAGCAAAATGGCTGTCTGAGGAGGCCTTACAAATAGCTGTGAAAAGAAGCAAAAAGCAAAGGAGAAAAGGAACAATATGCCCATTTGAATGTAGAGTTCCAAAGAATAGCAAGGAGAGATAAGAAAGCCTTCCTCAGTAATCAATGCAGAGAAATAGAGGAAAACAATAGAATGGGAAAGACTAGAGATCTCTTCAAGAAAATTAGAGATACCAAGGGAACATTTCATGCAACCATGACCTCAATAAAGGACAGAAATGGTATGGACCTAACAGAAGCAGAAGATATTAAGAAGAGGCAGCAAGAATACGCAGAAGAACTGTACAAAAAAGATCTCCATGACCCACATAATCACAATGGTGTGATCACTCACCTAGAGCCAGACATCCTGGAATGCAAAGTCAAGTGGGCCTTAGGAAGCATCACTATGAATAAAGCTTGTGGAGGTGATGGAATTCCAGTGGAGCTCTTTCAAATCCTGAAAGATGGTGGTGTGAAAGTGTTGCAAATTTGGAAAACTCAGCAGTGGTCACAGGACTGGAAAAGGTCAGTTTTCATTCCAATCCCAAAGAAAGTCAATGCCAAAGAATGCTCAAACTACCGCACAATTGTATTCATCTCACACAAAGCCAATGGCACCCCACTCCAGTACCCTTGCCTGGAAAAGCCCATGGATGCAGGAGCCTGGTAGGCTGAAGTCCATGGGGTTGCTAAGAGTTGGACATGACTGAGCGACTTCACTTTCAGTCTTCACTTTCATGCATTGGAGAAGGAAATGGCAACCCACTCCAGTGTTCTTGCCTAGAGAATCCCAGGGACGGGGCAGCCTGGTGGGCTGCTGTCTATGGGGTCGCACAGAGTCGGACACAACTGAAGTGACTTAGCAGCAGCAGCAGCACACGCTAATAAAGTAATGCTCAAAATTCTCCAAGCCAGGCTTCAGCAATACATGAATGATGAACTTCCAAATGTTCAAGCTCGTTTTAGAAAAGGCAGAGATCAAATTGCCAACATCCACTGGATCATCAAAAAAGCAACAGAGTGCCAGAAAAACATCTATTTCTGCTTTATTGACTATGCCAAAGCCTGTGACTGTGTGGATCACAATAAACTGTGGAAAATTTTGAAAGAGGTGGGAATACCAGACCACCTGATCTGCCTCTTGAGAAACCTATATGCAGGTCAGGAAGAAACAGTTAGAACTGGACATGGAACAACAGACTGGTTCCAAATAGGAAAAGGAGTTCGTCAAGGCTGTATATTGTCACCCTGTGTATTTAACTTATATGCAGAGTACATCATGAGAAACACTGGGCTGACTGAAGCACAAACTGGAATCAAGATTGCCGGGAGAAAAATCAATCACCTCAGATATGCAGATGACACCACCCTTATGGCAGAAAGTGAAGAAGAACTAAAGTGCCTCTTGATGAAAGTGAAAGAGGAGAGTGAAAAAGTTGGCTTAAAACTCAACATTCAGAAAACGAAGATCATGGCATCCAGTCCCATCACTTCATGGCAAATAGATGTGGAAACATTGGAAACAGTGGCTGACTTTATTTTGGGGGGCTCCAAAATCACTGCAGATGGTGACCCCAGCCATGAAATTAAAAGACGCTTACTCCTTGGAAGGAAAGTTATGACCAACCTAGACAGCATACTCAAAAGCAGAGATGTTACTTTGCCAACAAAGGTCCGTCTAGTCAAGGCTATGGTTTTTCCAGTAGTTACGTATGGATGTGAGAGTTGGACTATAAAGAAAGCTAAGTGCCAAAGAATTGGTGCTTTTGAACTGTGATGTTGGAGAAGACTCTTGAGAGTCCCTTGGACTGCAAGGAGATTCAACCAGTCCATTCTAAAGGAGATCAGTCCTGGGTGTTCATTGGAGGGACTGATGTTGAAGCTGAAACTCCAACACTTTGGCCACCTGATGTGAAGAGCTGACTCATTTGAAAAGACCCTGATGCTGGGAAAGATTGAAGGCAGGAGGAGAAGGGGAAGACAGAGGATGAGATGGTTGGATGGCATCACCAACTCAATGGTCATGAGTTTGGGTAAACTCCAGGAGTTGGTAATGAACAGGGAGGCCTGGCGTGCTGCAGTCCATGAGGTCACAAAGAGTACGACATGATTGGGTGACTGAACTGAACTGAACTGAAAGAAAATAATCAGAAACTCAGGCAAATAGGTAGGTGGAAAGATGTTTCTTAAAGTGTTATATATAGTAGTAGTTAGATGGAACCTAAATCTTCATCTATAGATTATCTCAAGAAGCAAAACTTTATCCATATATTAGAACACATACCCTAAAAAATGGTGATGTCAAATAATATTTAATAAGGAATTAAATATTGTGGAATATTGTTGCCAGTTATATACGTCTATATATTGACAAGACTCAGAGGAAAGCCATTCAGCCACTAGTGGGGATTATCATTAGGTGATGGGATTTCAATGCATGTTTTATTTTTTCTTGTATCTTTTCATAGTTTCTCAGCAATATATGATAAGCTTGCATTGTTTTCTTTTATAATGAAGCAATGGGGGTGGGAAAAGATTATTTTTAAAAGAGGAAAGCAATATCTTATTTTTAAAGAGATATTACTTTTGAAATAAATAGCACAACCCAGAGCCCCCAGATCTTGACATCAGGAAGGAGGCAACTTCCCAGAGCAACAGACTGAGGGATCCTGGGCCCAAAACCCCTGTAGGTTCCAGAGGTACAGGAATTTATTGTGGCTGGTGGCCTGCCATGAGGCACCTCCCTTTCTTCACCCCAGCTAGGCCAGTGGCTAGGCTTCCAAGCAGGAGAGCTGTATGCAGGACATGGGAAGGGCCTAGGGGAGGATGAGAGCGACAGGGGACAAATCGTTTGGCATGTCCATCTCCATCTCTCTCCGTCCACCACCCCATCTGACTTCCTGTGTTCCCTCCGTCTCACTATCCATGTCTGTCTCATGCCCCTGTCTCTGCTCTCTGCACCTTCTGACTCCCTCCTCTCCATGTCTGTCTTTAGCCCCCATCCCCTCTGCCTCCCCACTCTCTGCCCCCTCCTGCCTAGGGATGCTGCTGAGCTTGGCAGGGTGCTGAAGGTTCTGAGCTGGGACCTGTCGAAGGCCCGGGAGCTGTTACTATTACTGGGAGATGCTCCTGTCAAAAGAACGTTCTCACATGTCTTGAATCAGAAGAGGGTGTCTTGCCTCGTTCTGCCTGATCCCAACAAATTCTACATATAGTCTCCACACAGCTCCCTCCTACCCCCAAGTGCAAGGAAAGAGGCATTTGGAAAGCTATTTGAGAACATGTAAAGTCACTCAGGGGACAGAGGAGGGGCCACATCTGAATTCTGATGAGTAGAGAGGTCTGCCCTCACCCACCCTCACTCACAGATGTCTGCATTGAGCATTCTATGCTGAAAACATCTCCCGGGGCCAAGCAAGGCAGGCTTTGGGCCGGAAGCTGAGTCATTTGCTAAGCACTCCCCAGAAGACCTGATTCCGAGGAGGAAGCTGCCAGGGCACAGGGCAGGGCACAGGGCTTGCAGAAGGGCGAGTGATCTCCTATCTGGGCTCAGCTGCCTTCTCTTCTGCTGGTAAAAACTCAAAGCCATCCACATAGGGACCCCCAGGAGCATGTCTGCAGCTCCTGGACAGTCAGTCCACTGACAGAGGGCTGGGTGAAGGTGGGCTTCTCTATTTGGCAATTTGGGAAAAGAGGGAAGTTGCTGCAGAAGTGGGGGAGTTGGGTGGTCGAGGGAGGGTGGCCCAGTGGGCAGACCCTTGCCTGGAGGAATGAGCTCAGGGGCAATGAACAGGCCAGGTGGAGCAGGCTTCTTAGGTCCCAGGGGTCCTTCAAAGAACTGCTCCTCTGTGAATGCAGCACAACGTTTCATTTTACTGAATTCTAGTTTGCTTTACCTTTGCTCTACCTCAGCACTCATGTGCCCTGCAGCCCATGTGCTTGCAGTGAAAAGCAGCTCCCTTTCTTGGTCCTTCAGTGTGCCCACCTGTGTGTATGTGTGCCCAGTGGCTCAGTCATGTCTGACTCTGTGACCTCATAGGTTGTAGTCTGTCCATGGGATTCTCTAGGCAAGAATACTGGAATGGGGTGCAATTCCCTTCTCCAGTTGGTCCTCACCTGTAGGATGATGGGACTGGAGCGTCATGGGTCCCAGCCCCACAGTGAAGGCGTGGCCCTGCCGTGCAGTGTGAGTACTGGGCTTCTGCACTTTGTTGGAGAAAATCTGCCACTACTGTTAGACTGCACGGTTCTCAGTCTCCAGAGCTTCACCTTGCCCTTCTCCGACAAGCCTCCTCTGTGTCTCACCACAGTGCATCTGGGGGCAAAGGACCCCACTTTCTAGAAAGAATTGTCACCTGTTTTAACCCCTGTTACTCCACCTGTGAAATGAAAGCAGCCTGGGCTAAAGGATCAAAGCAGGTCTGAAGGTGGAGGGTTTGCCCCAGGGCAGAAAGCCATTGACTGTCAGCCGATTTGAATTAGAAAGTGCTGGGGTGATTGACTTCTGGGTTTCCTTTCGAACAATGAGGTGGTTCTGTGGGCATATGCATTGGTGCCAGTGGGGGTGTGTGCTAACTCGGGAATCTTTTGGGAGGCTGTTCAGTGAAATGAATTTGGTCAAATCAGCTTTCAAGTTATTAAGTGGGTACTTTAAACATTTACTTCTCTGAGACTGGAGTGCAACAGCTGACACAGAGAAGCTATTTGCTGGATGAACTGAATGAATGAAACAATCATTGAATCAGTGAATCCATAAGCAGCATGTGAGGCACAGTGCTGTCATATCACATTATCCGGGACTTGGGACAAATTTTGAGCTGGAAGGAGATCTAGAGTTGGCCCGAGGCAGCCTCCCTTTCATAGACCAGGCAACTGTGGCTATGTGAAGTGGAAAATCTGGCCTGGTGGGTCACGTGCCTAGCAGATATCGGCACCAAAATGAGACCAGTGTCTTTTCTCTTACGTGCTATATTCCAAAGATAGCACGTTAACAAAACTCACTGTGTTGAGTTTTTTCTGAATTTGCCTTAGACTTACTGGGACAGGCAGCTAGGACAAGGTGCTCTTCTTATACCCCAGGGGGTTGGTAGCATCCTGGCACTGCACAGAGGGTCTTTGAAGTCCTCTCTGGTCGCCTGGACTCACATCCACAGGGGCTATGGACCAGACCCTTGGGGTGAGTCCTGGCATCAGACACTTAGAAACTGTGTGACCCTGGACAGATTCTGGAATCTAAGTCTCCAGTTTCCTTATCTGAAAAATGGAAGAAAATTGCTGTTGTGAAGATTTACTGATGTAATGTGTAAACACCCAGAATAGTCCCTGAGTGCGAGGAAGTCCTCCATTAGTGTTGACTGTTGGTGTTGTTGTTGGCACTGAGTGGCATTGCTCTGGCCCTACTTGGAGCGCTAAGCATCAGTATGCTCAGAATCACCTGGAGAGTATTTCAAAGCAGAGCTCCTTGGGTCTCTGCAGGGAACAACAGCACCAAGCATCTGGATTTTTAACAAACACCTGTGTCTAGGTGTCTAGACACCTCATGTTTCACACAAGTCTGATGTAGGCAGCTCTCTGTGCCCACATCTGAAAAGATCAGGTCCACACCTACACTTTGTAATACATGCTGCCTTTCCTGAGAGATGGATGCCAGGGAGACAAGGACCAGGCACATGGCCACGTGGTTCTCACAGCACATGCATTATATGGTCATCAGTCAGTTGAAAGGTAACATTTTGTCCCAAGGACTGTCACTAATTACAGGGATCAGAGCCCCTGGAAACCAGGTTTTCAGCTTTCTAAGTATATAAAGTCCTGAGCTGTTTGTGCGTCTTCTTCAAACTGGCTCTTGATGACATTGTCTGTTTCAGTCAGTGTGCAATGACTGTTCTCTTAGAAGAGATGCCACATAAATCATCTTGCAAGTTCAGTGCTAGAAAAATGTCATTTCTCCTGACAAATGTATATGCTTCCTTTTATCCTGCTGTGGCAGATTATTTTTCCAAAGATGCTCACAAAAATATCTCCTATGCCACATGCTCTTCGGCAACATGTCCTGGTCCTCCAACTCAGTCAGGAAGTAGAGTCTACTTCTTGGATCTGGGCAGGTCCTCTGACTGCTCTGACCAAGAGAATCTGGTGAAAGTGATGGGGTACCAGTTCTGGGCATAGCCCTTACCTGGTCTTGCAGCTTCCTCTTCCTATGTTAGGAAACCAGTTCCCGTGTTAAAAGTGTAACTACTCTCAGACCATCATGCAAGGAGAAGCCCAGACTCCACAGCGAGAGGCCCTGGAGGGTGAGATGCCTGGAGAGAAAGGCCAAGGAGCAATGATGCACCAGCATAGGACTAAAGAACTCATTCTTGGAAGTCAATCCTACAGTCCACAGCACCTGATGCTGTGTGTCTCAGAGACAAACTGTCCAGCTAGACGCTCTCCAAACTTCTAATCCCTAAAATCTTAAGCAAAGTAAAAGGATGGTTTTAGGCCACTAAGCTTTGAGGCAGCTTGTAATGCAACAACCCAAAACACATGCTTAAGAGAATAAGTAACCATCATGTTTTCCTTTTTCCCTTGGCTGCCAGGAAGTTCAGAGCTAGATTTCTGACTTAACTGTAGCAATCTCCCATAACTTATCCCTACCTCTTGCTTCATGTATATAACATTTGATATTTTAACCTTACGTTAATTAGATTAGATTTGTGTCTTTTATTATCAACCTCCCCCACAATCTTTTAATAAAGAAATAGGAAGATGTTGGGAATTTTACTGCTTCCTCATCCTTTTCCATATATTTCAAACCTCCCATGTGTCAAAGTTCCATTAATATTTAATTTCCTGGGCTGGCCCTGAGCACAGAACCAGTCCTGTTGCTCAGCGGCCCACATTTTCATCTCCATGATTCCCTGTCTGGCCCCTTCCTTCTCTGGTTCTGGTTTATGAGTACCTCTCACTCTCAACATTCAATCAACCCATTTTCAATTTTCATCTTTACAAGTGGTCTCTCAAGGACCAAAGAGCTTGAAATATCTAAAGAAACAGATTTCTTTTGAGGAAGTTCAAGTTGAATAGTCAAAGAGATTTTTTTCGGTCAAGGTTATAGTTATGGAATAAATAATGCCTAAGGACAGTGTCATATGCAAACAAGTCTCTGTATGTCCTTGGGCAAATCCTTGAAGCAGAACACTGATGATGGCTCTCAAGTACTGAGCAGTCAACACAGCCAGATCCTCTACAAGTCCACAATCCTTTGTGTGAAATCTTTAGAGCCATATGTATTTTGGAAATCAAATCATTATAGATTTTAGAAAGGTAATAGGGTACCTATAGCATGTAGCTTATTTTACCTAACATACCCAGTGGATACTGAGGTATTACCCTGTCTTCAAACCCATCAATATTTCTGCAGCAAAACACACAAATAGTCACACAATAACAACTCTAAATAGTTTTACATCAGTTCAAGTCAGATTTCTATTGCCAAGTGAGTTCAAGTGAGATCAAATTTTAGTGCCAAATGAGTTATGAAAAATACTCTTAGTTCTCAGAACTTCCTAATTTTGGCACTGTGGACAGAGTTTGTGCTCTCATATTATATACTTGCTTGTACTGATCTCACTATTTCATAAAACTGCCAAATGATTAACACTAGTAGTATCTCCATTGTATATATGAGAAAATGGAGACTCAGAGATACTAAGCCATTTGAATGGAGGTCAAACAGCTCATAAATGGCAAGACTGGGGTTAAGCCCAGATGCATTTGACTTTCAAACCTGGATTCTTAATCATTATCGTATCCTGCCTCCTGTGTTCTGTGCCCCTGGTCACGGCAGAAGAAATCTGCCGACAAAGGTCCCTGGTAAGCTACTTGGTTAGGCTGAGGGATTGCTAGGGAAAAAAGAAGGGAAGAGGGAGAGAGAAATTTCCTTTTACAAAATAAATAAAATACACTCTTTCCTCTCCAGCTCCATTCCTCAAGGGAAAATCTGAGCAACCTGAACCAACATAGAAAAGAGGAGAGTCTTCCATAAAGGCTCCAATTCTTTTCCCCAAAGTCTTGTGGACATTGGACTTTTATCCCACAGCTGCCATCACATGTAAAGAAATAGATATTTTAAAACAAGCTTTGCTTTATAGAAAAATAAAAGTCCCAAGCCTTTATCAAAACATAATGGTTAGGAAAGCCCTGGGCTTAAAGCCCCCACCTAAAGATGTGGCTTCCAGTATCAGTAATGTCGGCTCTAGGAATGTTTTCTCCTCTTTAAAGGGCCCGCCTAGAGAAATCCCTTCTTTGCCTCTGCCTCTTGGTCCACATGAAAGGTTGAGCCTGAGACAAGCCCTCCAGGCCCTCAGACAGCCTGCAGGAGAGAGGGGACGTGTGCTCTGGGCTGAAGGACTAGAACCTCACACTTTCCTATGGTCATTCATTCAAAGAAATCCTGTAACAGAAATACCTTCCCTGGATCTCACACCCTAAGCCCCACAGTCAGGAAACAAGTCTCATCTCCCTGTCCAGTATCAGGACAGACCTCTTTAGAGCCAGCTGGGTTGTGGACACCTTTGTGCTTCAATCTGTCAAGCAATCCACCCTAATGAGCTTTTCCTGTCCAGACTTGATGCCAAAATAGAAAAATCTCCCTTCGTCCTCTCATCCATTTGAAACAACATTAACTGTTTATCATGCACCCAACTGTGTTTAGCATGTGGATTTCATTTCTTCATTCATTCATTCACTCAAAAGATATTTATTGAGCATCTTCTATAGGGCAGGCACTGTACAAGGCATTCTGAATACAGATGTCAAGGACATGGAAAACATTTCCTATCCTCACAGAGCTTAAGTAAGTCAGGCATGGTTTCTGACAACCCAGAGCTCATTCTTTTCTAGAGAAACTCTTAAAATACACTGATGTCTACTGTAATTGATGTAGCACAGGACTCTATAGAAACATAGGCATCCAACCTGGACAAAGGGGACGTGATACAGACATGGTGTCTTCCTAGGAGTAATGACAGACACGAAATCTGAAGACTGAGTAAGGACTGTGGTCAAGAGCAGAGAAAAGTGTTTGGGGCAGAAGAAATGTGAACAAATAGAATAAATAGCACGGTTCACACAGGGAACAGAGTGTAGCCCTCTGCGGTCAGGGCCGAGGGTTTGAGGCAGAAATTAATGGATCTGTGGCTGCAAAATGAGGAGGTGTGCATCCCACACAGCTTTTTCTTGACAGCAGTGGAGAGCCCGGAGTGGGTTTCACACAGAGAGACAAGAGGAAGCAATAAGTTCTTTGTTATGATGGTTACAAGGCTTCACTAATGACGCCTCATGCCCATGTGAAACGGGCAAGGGGGATCCTCCTGACATGTACCTGGACTCCAGGTGCCCTTGGGGATCCTCTGCCTGAATGTGAGGCCCTGAAATGAAGCTGCAGGCCGCAAAGGTGGTGGTGTTGACTGAAGCTGTGGCATGTGCATTCCTCTAATCACTAAGATGAGTTTCTGAGCTGCTGGGTAGCTAAGTCTAGTTGGTGTCAGGGTAATTAACCAAGCTGCCTGAACTTTATTCACAGCCTGACAAGGTGCACTCCTGGGACTTGTCACTGCGGTTAGTCAGGGGGCGGGGGACTTGACATAAGGCTGATTAGGGAGTGTTTTACACAGCAAGAAGCTCTCTGATCTTCAGCTGAGTGGGGTTCCCTCCTCCCATCTCATATCAGAGATGCCTGTGAGCCCAGAGAATAAAGATCACCCAGTCCAACCCCCTCATTTTCAGATGAGAGAACAGCCATTCTGAGCATGGCTGTGGTTTTCCCAAGGCCGCACCGCGAGTTTGTTCTGAAGATAGGATTACCACGAGATCCTCATGTTTCTGCTCACGGCCTTTTCTCCATTATGTCCTTGCTCTATTGCTTTTTAAAGGTTATTTCCTAAATCACTGCTTCTCAAACCTAACGGATATAGGAACTGCTGGGGAACTTGTGAAAATGCAGATTCTGATTCAGAAGGTCTGGGTGTGGCCGAGGTTCTACACCTGCAACAAGCCCCTAGATGCTGATGCCGCTGGCTGATGGGCAGTATTATGAGCATCGAACTGCCCCAAACCCTTTCCCAGAGACCACTTGCATTTTCAGTGAAACCAGCATGAGTTACTCATTCACTCACTCCAATAGGTCCTGAAATAGGAAACTCCTGAAATCAGAATACCTCTGGTTAAAGGAGTCTCAGAGGTCTTATAGTCCAGCTCCCATGTACACCTGAGTCCCCTCGTTCTATATGTCAACAAACCAAGCAGTTAATTTCACTAAAGCAGAGTTTGAGGGAAGCTGGAGCAGGAAAAGGAATCTCTGCTCACCTGCCCCAAACCCAGCTCTCTAAAGATTTATGTACTCATCAGCTTACTCATCTCAGCAAAAACCAACAAACAAAACTCTCAAAGCTGTGTGACCTTCAAACCCCAGTGCCCATCATAGTTGGAAACTGTCCTCTCTACTCCTTTCCTTTCTGAAAGACAGAATCTGATGGGCACAGTTCATCTGTTTGAATCTCTTTTCTTCTTTGGGAAACACCTGCAACAAAGTGGCGAGACATGACGAGGTGGTCTTCAGGGTCCTGCCAAATATTCATTCTCTGTGACTTTAAGGTTCCCAGGTGGCGCAGTGTTAAATGAATCTGCCTGCAGGAGACGTGGCTTCAGTCCCCAGTCAGGAGAATCCCTGGAGGAGGGAATAGCAGTTCTTGACTGGAGAATTCCATGGACAGAGGAGCCTGGCGGGCTATAGTCCATAGGGTCACAAAGAGTAAGACATGACTGAAGTGACTGAGCATGCACGCACAGGTTCTTTGCAACCAAGTACTTTAAAGAAAAGCCTTAATCCTGATTGCTGGGAGGACATTCACTCAAAGGAATTGCATTGTATACTGTTCTCTCCAATTGGTGAAGTCATGATGACACGTACTGAAGACAGTGGGATGTTTTCATATTTCATTTATGTGACTGATGCCAGGACACCATTCCCAAATGGTGACTGCCCCCTCAAGAATATGATGAGATACAGTACTCAAGGCTCAGTTCTCAGGTTATAAGGTTCAAGGGCTTGGACATTACCTCTGTGGGTAAGTTCTGTCCCCTTTCTAGGCCACTGAGGCCATTCTCACCCAAGTCTCATTTCACAGCTGAGAAAATTAAAGTTCTTCTTAGATTTGGTCTTCGATGATTCCACTGTGACTTCCCTGGTGGCTCAGATGGTAAATCTGTCTACAATGTCTGTCTACAATGTCTGTCTACAATGTGGGAGACCTGGGTTCGATCCCTGGGTCGGGAAGATCCCCTGGAGAAGGAAATGGCAATCCACTCCAGTACTATTGCCTGGAAAATCCCATGGACAGAGGAGCCTGGTAGGCTACAGTCCATGGGGATTCCACTGTAATTACTATTTTACTTTAAAATTGTAAGTCCTTTATTAATTAAAAAAAAGCTTGAAGACAAGACACATAT
>NW_011494601.1:3415754-3430696 GCF_000754665.1 Bison bison bison
TTTATGCACATCTATGGCTCGTGCCTTACTGGGTTCCCACAGGCCATGGTAACCAGGGGATGTCTGTATAGGTTACACAGGAAGCGTCATGGAACTCCCCATTGGCGGATTGTTTTACGGATTACACTTAAGAAGAAAGGCTTCTTTGTACCACAGAGGGTTTAAACCTCCTTTCTGCAGCTCTCTGCCTTCATATTTCCAGTGCAGACCCTCATCTCCAGCACAAAGGAGAGTGACTGTCCTACAGAAAGAACACAGTTACTAGAGAAAAAAAAAAGAAAGACACAGAATTTTCAGCAGCCAAGGTCACTCAGCCATGACGAAGGCTTTCAACACTTCAGTTTTTGAAGTCAGAGAGATGCTCCAGCTCAGACTGGGCTGTATGGAACCAAGATACTGTAAGATACCTGAGGAGGATGCAGACAGGGCCAAGATGATGCCTTCAGATAGCTACATTATGGCTTCTTAAACGTCCAACTATTCAGACCTGAAAATCTAAAGAAAACTAAGGACTTCCTTCCTATGAACAGATAAATACCAAGTTGCTTCAGTCGTGTCTGACTTTGTGACCCTGTGGACTGTAGCCTGCCAGGTTCCTCTATCCATGGGATTCTCCAAGGGAGAATACTGGAGAGGGCTGCCATTTTCTCCTCCACGGGATCTTCCCAACCCAGGGATCAGACCCCCATCTCACCTGCATTGGGGCAGGTTCTTTACCTCTAGCGCCACCTGGGAAGCCCCAATAGATAATGCCCATGCATAAATATGAGTAAGATGTTCCCTTCAATTTCAGCAGCTTTATCCGCACCCTAAGCCAGCTCAAGAAGCTACCCATGGACCACCATACTTCAGGAGGGCCACTTTTTGTATCTTAGCCAGCCATGTTGGACTTGACCTTTAGATGCAGAGGCTAGAGCCCAGTCAACACCTGTCTCCCCAGGATTAACTGAGGCTGTGCACACGTGACACTCACATTGGATATCCTTGGTCTTCACCACTCAACCAAGCATTGACTAGCAGGGGAACATGTGGATGACTGCAGCTAAGACAGTCAGGCTGGAGGGGTTGCTTCACACAAACTGACTTTGCTTTTTAACAAATATCACCCAGCAACTGAAAACTGCTTTGGCCAGACATGTGTGCGAGCATCAGCTTACAGCAAGAAACGGCACTCAGCAGGCTTACGAGGACTGTGAAGGAAGCCAGAGGCAGGTGGGCTGTGGCTGTGGCCTGAGACCTGATAACAAAGAGCTGGGGGTCTTGACCTTTGTCTCTGTTCTCAGTCCTCATGAGCAGTGAACTGAGAATCTGGGTACCTGGGTCCAAGCCTCACATCTGACACTCTGATGCCCAGAGGCAAGTCTCCTAACACTACAGGTCTTAATTTTCCTGTCTATGAAAGAGGGAGCAAGTGTATTACCCAGTGGGTTACCCTGGCCAGAGCATGTCCCAATTCTATATGGAGAAGGATGTACAAGACAAGATAAGATGTCCGCCTCCCATAGTTTCTTGCTTCGGAGCCGGGTCTGGGACCCCTGATATCCAATACCAGCGGTCCCTCTTACCCCCGCCCTTAGGCGTGATAGCTGAAGCTTTGTGGCAGGTAACACAACTTGCCTTGTGTTCTGCACTTGAGTGCTCTTGAGTTTCTGCTCCCCAGAAAGATCAGTTTCTTGCCAATGTCATCACTTTTAGCCAGCAGGGACCTATCAGTGGCTCCATCAGGCACGGGAGGCCCCGGCCCCAGCCTTGGCTTTAAGTCTGAGCCCTGGGAACACTGGGGAAACTTAATTCTCGAACACCTTCCACTCAAAGAGCCACTGTTCTGCAAAACCAGTGCTGGCCCCTGCATTTCAACAGCTTTCGGGTGGGTTTCCCACCCCAGACGTCGATAGGGCCCGAAACGCCTGTGAATGTGTTGACCTGACTTCAACCGCAGGCTCGGTTTCAAAGCGTTGGCTGAAATTTTAGCCCGCCCTCATTCCGCATGAGGCTTGCTCCTGGAAGCCTCGAGCTGGATCTCAGTTACTGGGAAGACTTTCCCTGAATGTAGGTTTCCACTCAGCAGCTCCTGATGAGCCATTTCTCATGGCAGGATGCCCACCTCGTAGGGGAAGCAGACTCAGTTCTGGGAATTTCTTGCCTCATCCCTCATTCTTTCTGTGCCAGAGATCAATAGGAAAGGGCACCAGACGTGCCATCAGAGGGACTGCAGAGCAACCCTGCCTGCCCTTCCGACTTGCCATGCAACCCTGGACAAGTCACTTCTCCTCTGTGAGTCTCGGTCCTGCCTCTGGGCTAAGAGTATCAGGTCGCCTTTCCTCGTGGGGAGGAATAAAAGGGCTTTGTAAACAGGAAGCACTACAGAGTGCGACCAGGGAACCCACTCAACAAGGAACATTTTGGACTTTTTGCTATTTCCCTTCCTGCGCCTGAGAAATTAGCAGGCACAGATTGTGAAAAACCAGCCCAGTCTTTGTAATTACAAATGTGCACACGTCCCACTGAGCATCATTTTCAAAAGGCATATTAAGCGGCAGAGACCGCAGGGGGGACCCATGTAAACAGGCCTCCTCAGATCCTGGCAGAAAGGGCTCAGAGAAGGCACTGGTCCCCAGGAGCGGCTGGCTGTTCCTGCAGTCCCGGCCCCACCTTGCAGTCCTGGCAGCAAAAAGTTTTATCTCCCATGAGCAGGGTTCCGGGTCATGGCGAGGGGGTGGGATCCTGAGAGTCTGCAGGATTCATGCTGCTGCAAGCCCACACCGTGCCTTCCAGATTCACAACCCCCGGATGAGAAGCCTTCCAGCAGCCCACCCCCAGAAAACTCTTCTAAAATCCTTGTGGCGCCTCTCCGCAGGACTCGTCATTTGCCACTTTGGGTCCTCAGTTTGCATGTCCACGTGTCACTTCTTATACTAGACTGGGAGCTCTTGAGGGCAGCCTGTGTCTTCCTGTTTCCTCCTTCACAGAGCCCAACATACAGCCGGCATTTGGTACATTTTGCAAACAGGAAGAGAGGGAGACTGGGCATTATTAAGGCTGCGCTGTCTTTCATTTATGTTATCTCATGTGACTCTCATGCCAGCCCATGGGGGATGTTGCCTCTGCTTAGCCAATTAGGACACTGATGCCCCTTGAGTTTATGTCACTGGCTCAAGACCACAGTGCTTGCCGTGACATTGGAAGATGACACCACATGTACTCAAAGTCCCTGTTATTCCTTGCAACATTCTCGTCAAGCTGTCCAAAGTCAGGAATATAGACTGTGAGGTGTGGGCAGCAAAGAGCCTTAACCAGTGAAGCCAGGCATCAACTAAACACAGGAGCCCTGTGCTGACACAAGGGCACAGGACATCAAGACATCCCGGGTATCAAGGGATCATGGGTGGCCTGGCCAGACCACCTCTGCTTTTTAGCAAGGATTTCGGGAGCTATTGCCACATGCTCCCAGAACCCTAGGGACCAGGGGGATGCAGGGGCACAGTGCATTTGCCTGAGCCACCGAGAGCCATGCAGGGCCCCCCATGCACGACATTCCACATGACTAGCTTCACAAGCCAGCTCTCCTAAATACGGGCAAGGGGGTGTCATCCAAGGTGGGGACACTGCCGAGGTTATCCAGGAAGCCGCCAGGAATGAAGAAGCAACACTGCTGTCTCGCTGCTGCGGGAGGAAGGGAAGGAGAATGTAATTCAACTTGAGGGTGGTTAATGGAAGGCTTCCCAGATGATGGGAGGATGGAGATTAATTCTGAAGCAGGCATGGATGTTATTCAGGACGGGAAGGGCATCCGAGATAGAGATGAGGTGAAAGACAGCATCGATCATTCACCAATGACAAACAGTTGGATCTGACTGCGGGAGAAATTGAAGGAAGCAGGGCTGGAGGAGAGGGGAGGGGCAGCGGGTGGGTGAGGCCAGGCAGCAGGCAGAGGCTGATTGTGGCAGTCTTTATGAGCCACGCTGAGGATCTGGATTCCCAAGGCAGGGAGATATAAGGAGAGTTTTGAACAAAGAGTGGTGTGCTCAGAAGCAGGTTCTAGAAAGAACACTCTGGGAGCCAGTGGCAGATGTTGGTCCCTGAGAGTCAATCTTGATTCTGTGGACAAAGGATGTCTCTCTTATGAACTGCTAATTGTAAAGTGATCTAGTCACACTTTGAGATGCTCGAGGCCCCCAAGATCCCAGGTCCAGCTATGCTGATATGGGTGTGGATATCAACCAGGAAGTGGGGCTAGCCGGTCTTCTCGGAAAGAAGCAGTAATCAAAATGCAATCCTAAAACATCGACCCCTTGAGCTCCGTTTATTTTCACGTGCAAATAAAATCCTCAGAAAGAGAAGCCAAGACTTTTAGAGCCCCTCCTCATGCCTGCCTGGATTAGTGCAGGTCTGCAGGAAATCCCTGATTGGAAAGTGTGGGTGACAACTTCAGAGGGGATGAAATATGAGCTGGCCTGAGGAAGTGAGCACACGGGGTTGAAGGGGCTCTGAACACAACTGCACAGCTCAAGGTGCCCCAAGCTGCAGCTGCAGCCAATTCAACTCCGCCAGGACAGCAGAGAGGCCTACTGTGTGCAGAGACCTTTGGGCATATGGCTGTGGAGCAGGGGAGCACTGGAGGACGGGAGGGCCATTCTGCAGTGCCTGCCTGCAGGGTGACCAGCTCAGCCTCTTAGTGGGGGTCAGACTGGGCTTCTCTACGTGCATTTCTAATAAATTCTGCCCTTGAGTTCCCACTAGAAGAACCCACCCATCAGGTCCCCAACCCCCTTACTCATTTCTTGCTGGAACAAAACTTCCCAATATTATAGGATGCCATGCAGAGTAGTCAGCCCATGAGACGGCCTCTCAGATTTCCGTTTCGTGTGTTCACATCTATGTGTGGTCCCCTCCACATTGTACCAGGCTTGGTCTACGTGACCAATTGCATCCAATGGAAGTGAAGGCATGTCACTTCCAAGGTACGTTATAAAAAACAGTTGGCATCTCACCATCCTCTCTCTGTATCTGATCACCTGTCCTGGGGGAAGCAAGCTGCCACATCACAAGCAGTCCTATGGAGAGCCCCAAACAGGAGGAACACAAGCCTGCTGCCAAGAGCCACCTGAGGGAACCCAATCCAGTTTTTAAAGGACTGCAGCCTCAGCTGACACTGTGACTGTGATTTCATGAGAGAGCCTAGCCTAGAGTCTCCCTGCCACACTGCTCCCCTGGGGCCTGACCCTGAGAAATTTGGCGGGGGAGGTTGTAACTTGTTATCCAGCAACAGGTAACTAATACACCTCAGAAGACACTTTAATCTCTAGAACATGGGCTTGGCAAGAGAGAGACCTGGGTCTGAGTCTACACCAACCTTGTGATCTTGGTCAACTTACTTGGTCAACTTACTTACTTAACTCAGTGACTCAGTATTTCCATCTCTAAAATGTAAGTAATAACAGTGCCTATCTCAAAATGCTGTGATGAACAGATCATTTAACAGAAGTAGTGCAATTAGGGCAGAGTCTTGCACATACTGGGCTTCCCAGATGTTGCTACTGGTAAATACCCGCCTGCCAATTCAGGAGACATAAGAGATGAGGGTTCAATCCCTGGGTCAGGAAGATTCCCTGGAGGAGGACATGGCAACCCACTCCAGTATTCTTACCTGGAGAATCCCCATGGATGGAGGAGCCTAGCAGGCTACAGTCCATAGGGTCACAAAGAGTTGGACTCGACTGAAGGGACTTAGCGCACACGCGCGCACTGGTACACATAAAGCACAGAATAACCAAGACTGAACATTCACACTACTTTTTCAGCCCCTCCTTCCAGACTCTCTGTGCAGCTGCTTCTGCTGGAGACCCTGTTCCTCCATCCCTCTACCTGCCACCTTCATCCATCCAAGCTGACTCAGGTGTCTCCTTTGCTTCATTCCCAGTTCTTTCAGGTAGATGATCACTCCCTTTTCTGGGCTCCTACCACGCACTGAAGATTGTCCTGGTGTTGCTTTTTTTAAGTAATATTTTATTGTCATTTTTCTGGAGCTGCAAGAGCATTTATATCCACAGGGACTCGCACATAGTAGGCCTTTGGGAGAAACGCATTAAATGAATGACTCTCTTGGCCTTAGGTAAGGACACCCAGGCGGGAAGGAGGGTGACTTGGCTGCTGACGCACATACTCGCTTGCAGCCTCTGGCAGCTATAATTAGGGGATGTTTTTCACTCTCATGCGCTCCTTTCACCACCACAGACCGCTCTTGCTATTTCATCCAGCTCCTTTTTGGATAATATCTTCTACTTGCTTTTATTTTATCTCTTTTCATAATTTCAGCTCCCCTTTCAACCTTATCTTTTAAACGGAAACAGCGAGTGCCCATATAATTGAGACCGTAAAGGCGCACATTCATTAAAGCAGTTGACACAGTTTTACTCCAATTTGGGGTCCCAACCTGGCCCAGGTTAACCCCCTCATCTGAAGTCAATCCAAGGTGGAGACTCTTCCTCCCAAATTGCTGTGCCACCTCCCCCACACTTGCCTGGATGCCGAGAACACCGCCCGTTGATGGCGCCAGGACACGCAGCTTCTTCACCCCAAGACAACTCTGCTTCTCGGTGAGAAGGCCAGAGCTCCAAGCGGCGTGGCCTCAAGCACACCCCAGGCTCCACAGCAAGCAGAATGCCAGAACGCCCACCTTGGCCTTTGGCCCAGGCATCATCTCTAACTCACAGGACACAGTGCCAGGCCTCCATCACCCTCCATTTCTTTGTCTGTGTGCTAGGGACAATGACTTCATCCTCTTGGAAGTTGTTCACCCAGGATTTCTTGGGTGCAGATTCTGAGCCCCGCTCCACATGAGGTCTGTGCCTGGGGTTGGGGAACACTCCCCTGAGCTCTGGGAAAGGGCCTCTCAGCCTAGAGAGGAGAAGGTCTGTAATCAGACTGTCTACAAGGAAACAGCAGCAGTGGCATTGACTAGAGGTACAGAGGAAACCACAGAACAGGGAAAACGGACAGCCAGTAAGGAAGGAGCACCCAGGGAAGTGTCAGGGAGCGGTGGCATCGGGGCTGAGGGCAGTCTGAAAGGATGAGGAGGCAGCCGTGGGAGGTGGTATGGGCACAGGGCAGAAGAACAGGAAAGTGGATTTGCAAGGAAGCATCTGCCTACAAGCACGCGGGGCAGAGCCAGTGGACAGACAACCTCAGTGCTGTGTCCCAAGCACGTGAAGCAGGAGCGGGAGGGTGACAGGGAGCCTGAGAGCCTGGACCAGCCAGAACACAGGACAAAAAATAACACAGATGAAACTGCTTTGTGAACTCTGACATGTGGGCCTGCGTTTGTTTCAGAATGCTATCCTTTCCAGCTGCCCATTCTCACAAAAACAAGCTGAAGCCAGCAATTTTTTTTTTTTTTTAAATCATCCTTCCTACAGATTCGCAAAGGACAATCAAGTACGTGAATGTTCGCAAGCCGTCGTCTAATCAAATGATTGGTGATTTTCTCTCTAATTTCCCTTTCTTTGCCCAGTTGTGTTTCTACTGATTTCATGTTTCGGGAACATAAATGCCAACTCTGTGTTTTTAGGAATAAATCGAGAGGCACTCACTTAATCCCATTATCCAAGAAACAAAATGTCTCAGCCTTCACCCAATCCTGCAATCCAATCACCTGCAGAGGAGATGAGAAAGGAAATCCTTCTGTTTTCTTTTGCTTTTTTTCCCCCAAACTAGTAGTATTTTAGAAAATTAATTATGTTGTACTTGATATCCAGGGCCCAGGTCCTCAGACAGAGCTGGGGACTGAAATGGGACAATGTTGGTTGGTTACAGAGGCAGGTATTTCATGGCATCCTTCAGCCCCTATGTCTTTGTAGATGAAACAATATGTTTTGTTGTGACTCTAAATACTTCCATTCAAGTAAGATTTAGAGCATTATCAATAGTCTCTTTTTATCACGCGTGTGGAAATTCCACTTTTCTCGTGGGCCTGTGAAAGCAAGACACCTCAACTCCACCTGTCCAGTACCCTTGGTCTGAGCCCCAGCTCCGTACATGGTGTGACCTCCAGCACAGACCCCTAGGGCAAGTGGGGACAGCTGCAGGCAGAAGTAAACAGAAGAAGTGGACAGACTGGATTTGAACCACACTCTGCTGTTTCCTGACTGTGATTTTAGGCAATTGACCGAAATTTTCTGAGCCTTAGTCTTCTCATTTTTTCAAGTCAGAATAAGAACATCCAGCCCACTGGATTATTGCAGTGAGTAAAAGAAAGCGCTGGGGCACAGGGAAAGGTCTGAGATGGGGCTCAGTGCTTGGGGCTGCTACATACAGACGCATGGCTTCCGCCTTGCCCAGAGATGCCCAGCCAAGGGCCTGTGAGGCTGATATCCTGCCTTACGTTCAATTTAAACTTGCTGGTCACTCACACTGGGTTCTTAAAAAAAAATTATCCACCCAGATGACTCACCCTCAAAAGGAAAGAGAAAGCCTCTTTGTAATTTACACAAAAGAGCAATGCACGGATAGAGGTCCCTGAGTACAGGAGGCGACTCTCCACCCCACTCCAATGGTTCCTGCTCCACCACTCTCCTGCCAAAAATTGTCCAACCTTGGCTACAAAGCTGTGCAAAAGCAGACTTTGCATCATGCCCTTAGGCAGCCCAGCTCATCTTTAGATGTCTCTGTTAAAAAGTATTAGAGTTCCAATTTTGCAAGATAAAAAGAGCTCTGAAGATGGATGGTGGTAAGAGTTGCACAACATTTAGAAATGGTTAAGTTGGTAAATTTTAAATTATGCGTATTTTACCACAACTTAAAATAATATTTTTTCATCTCAAAAATATTCTACTACCAAAAACAAACAAACAAACAAAAAAACAGAGCTAGCTCCATTTGGTGCTGAGACGCAAGAAACTGCTTGGCCAGGGAGCAGGGACTTGCTCTCTGAGGGTCAGAACTGAGTACCCCTGGAGGGTAAAAAGTATTTTCTTATGTTTGAGCTGAAATCTGTTTTCATGTAACTTTTCTCCATGGTGGTCTTTGGAGCACTAAAGGATAAACGTATCAGTAAATATTGTGGGCTCATTGGGCTAATTTAGTGTATTGGTTAGATTAAAAGCTAGGGCGCGTTACGCTGCAGAAAAAAAGTCTTTGGGGCTAAGCACAGCAAAAATATATTTTTCGCTACCATGTGTAAAATAGACAGCTAGCGGGAAGTTGCTGTAGAGCACGGGGAGCTCAGCTTGGTGCCCTGTGATGACCTAGAGGGGTGGGATGGGGGTAGGGGGGAGGAAGGGAGGATCAAGAGGGAGGGGATATATGTATGCATATGGCGACTCACTTCATTGTATAGCAGAGACTAACACAACATTGTAAAGCAATTATATTCCAATAAAAGATAATAAAACAAACATTTCTCTCCCACAGTGTGAGTCTGTGATGTATGTGTGTGTGGTGGGAAGGGGGGGTACCTATGCAAGATCTGCACGTAGGGAGTCTTTCCTCTGTGGGCCACTGTTCATGGCCATGGGGGGAAGCCTGGGGAATCCTGTATGGGCCTTTCCCTGCTGCAGCCAGCAAGAGGCATCTTTCCCTCCAGTGGGCTTTTCCTTGGTCAGTCACATGACTCTGCCCACTTATAAGGAGTCCAGGAAATGTGGGGGAGCAGATGGCCCATCTGGGGAGCATTGCTACCTCTCTGGCTTTCATAACTGTGGGCTGATCTAGTCGGGATCTTAGGGTGCTGTCCTCAGGCCCTGGTGCTGGCCTGAGTCCTGCAGGCAACCCCTCTTCCCGTTGCCAGAACTCAGTTTTCCAATCAGCAATCAAAGTTATTAATTAACCACCCTGGCTACAGATGGAGGAGAGAACCACCCTCCATGGTTCCCTAACATGTGCCCCCAGGGGTCTGAGGCATTTGAAACCACAGTTGGGAAAGACCCCAAAGAATACGGAAACGTGTGAAACAGAGAGATCTGTCCAGGAAGCCAGGGCCCCTTTTCCAATGTTTGGCCCTAGATCCCTCTGAAGCAAAATATGAGTAAGAAGGGAGGCCACATTTCTGTTCCTATTTCACCCCAGTCTGGGATGCTGACAAAATCGCCCCACTTTTAATAGTGCCTGGGGTGGGAGGAAAGGCCATTTCTGTGGCCACAGAGAGAACTTTTGTCTCCAGGGGTGTCTGACCTGCCTCCATCCTGAGGATTACTGTAACTTTTTAATTAGGGCAAAGTTTGTAGGGAGTGTGCTCTTTTGATGTGGCAGCTGTAGCTGGAAAACAGGCCTACATTTAAGACTTTACTGCCTGCCGATGGCTCAGCAGCCTGCCACCCACATATCAGAGTCTACACCCCATAAACAGTCCGGATCATGTTTCTTTAGAGCAAGCTGTGTGAGAGGGGTCTGGGACCACCATGACGTGGAAGGACCACCTTTGCTGATAGTCTTATGGGACCTGGACCACCCGAGGGGCCCCCCCTCCAAGTGGGGGTGGTGCTCTGAGGTAGCAGAGGAGTGGATAAGGTGACCTCTAAGGACACATGACAAAGTGTTCATTCTTGACCTTGATGTTCCACAATACCCAGACAAGAACCAAGTGAGAGCCAGAACTATCCTCAGCATCAGCTCATCAGAGCACATGCTTCTGGGCCTGCTGAATGGGGGGAGGGAAGGGGACTCCTTCAGGCATCTTTGTATCCCAGAGTCCCACACACAGTAGGCTGATGAACACAGCTACAACTGTATCTTTGGGAGAGTGATGGATAGAGTGTATTTTGAGCATGCTGTTCTATTATGGGCAACACCCCTTCAGGAGCCCCTACTATGTACTAGACATTTGTTCTAGGCACCGACGATTCATCAGCAAACAGTAACCCTGCCCAATTAGATCTCCTGCTCTGCGAATGTGAAGTTAATGACAAGCACTGGGATGTAGCTGGATCACACAGTTAACCAGGGGCAGACCTAACACAAGGACTGGGGTTTGCTAGCTCCCATGGGAGCAGGGCTTCTCAAGCCTTCCCACTGAGGAGCTCCCCATGGAGGCAGAGCCCAAAGCAGCCAAATATGGATGTGACATTTCTTTGACTTTCCAATGCTTTACTTTAAAAGTTTATACAGATGCTGAAGTCTGTGCCATTTCACATCTATGTTTGTTTTACTATAAAGTAATGGTGTAGGTTACCTAGTGTATATATATATATATATATGTATGTATGTATGTGTGTGTGGGAGAAGGCAATGGCGACCCACTCCAGCACTCTTGCCTGGAAAATCCCATGGATGGAGGAGCCTCATAGGCTGCAGTCCATGGGGTTGCTAAGAGTCGGACAGGACTGAGCGATTTCACTTTCACTTTTCACTTTCACGCACTGGAGAAAGAAATGGCAACCCTCTCCAGTGTTCTTGCCTGGAGAATCCCAGTGACGGGGGAACCTGGTGGGCTGCCATCTATGGGGTTGCGCAGAGTCGGACACGACTGAAGTGACTTAGTAGTAGTAGTGTGTGTGTGTATATATTTTTAAGTTTCCACCTTGTTGATCCTGCATCTATATTTCGTGGCACAAAAACATACACTCTTGGGGATCCACAAGGAAGGAAGCATCTTTCCAGCTCGTGTGTGTGTGTGTGTGTGTGTGTGTATGTGTGTTTGTGCGGTAGTCACTCAGTCGTGTCCAACTCTTTGCATCCCATGGACTGTAGCCCACCAGGCTCCTCTGTCCATGGAACTCTCCAGGCAAGAATACTGGAGTGGGATGCCATTTCCTTCTTCAGGGGATCTTCTCAAGCTAGGGATCAAACCCAGTATCCTGCACTGCAGGCAAATGCTTTACCATCTGAGCTACCGGGGAAGCCCCTTCCAGTTCACGTGGACTCCCCCAAATTCCTCTGTCTTGCGACCTGGCTCCTCCTTGCTTTTGTCTTTAAAATGAGGTGCACCATAAGAAAAGTTAAAAACAAATGACACACCAGAGGGAAAAGTTTTGCAAATTATTAGTACCCCTGGTGGGCTACAGTCCTTGGGGTTGCAAAGAGTCAGACAGGACTGAGCAACTAAACAGCAGCAAAGTAACCCCAGAGCTAGAGGAAAATGCAGGGATTTTCATGCTCTTCCCACCAGGCCAAGGCACTGGCCCAAACAACATGGCCACCAGCAGCACCCAGCGTGAGGAACGTCCTAAGGAATGGTAGGGAAGGTGAGCCAGCACAGGGCAGGCAGCTGGAAGTTACAAGAAGCTATTTGCATGACAGGAACCTGAGTTTGAGGCTTCCTTCCATTACCTGCTAAGGGTAAGACCCTGGATGAGTTACAAAACCTCTCTGAGCCCTAGAACTTATCTCCATAAAGTACAGGTGATAATAATATTTTTTGTGGGGATTCATTGAAATAATGTCTTTAAGGTACTTTGGCTACTGCCTGCCACACCGTATGTACTCAATAAACAGTGATAACCACGGAGGAGGAGCTAGTGGTGATTAGAGGCTTCGAGGGCAGGAGCAGACCTGGATAGAGTGCCAGTTTGTTGCATACACGTTAAGCCTGTGCATCAGGAAAGAGAAGCACTTCTCAGAGCTGAGTCCCTGAGGTTGCTGAAGCACAACCCAAAATTGAGCCATTCTGTCACTTTCAGCAATGTTTCCGGGAAGGTCATAGCAGTTGGTCCATGAGACCAAGGAGTCACACTGTTTCCAAGCTGGCCGAGCTCTCAGTGCTAGTCTCGTCAGACCCCTGCTTTTCACAGGATGTAAGACTCCGCTCCAAGTGGCACCATCAGCCCTGGCCAGCCCGAGGTCCCCTTCCTCCCGATCCTCCCAGGGCTCACAAGCCATGGCAGGGCTGCAGGCAGTCTCGATGCTGGAGAAACAGCTCGGCATTTTGGAAATGGATTCCTCAGGTGTCCTAGAGTCCAACAGTTGGGCTATTTAGAGGGGAAGTCACATTATTGTTAAAAGAAAGGGGGAAATATCTTTCTTTATGACTTCCCATGGAAGGTTAAGCACTAATGGGGATTCAAGAGGTTCCCGGTGGACTCCCCAGGATCACACCAAATCTCTGAACTTCTGCCTCGAGGTGAACTTTTAACTCCCAGAATGATCCCTGAAAGCTCTTTTTTCCTCCCTGTCTCGGCTGCCAAATTGACTCTGCAAGTCTGCCCTCCATGTAAAAACACAATAAAACCTTATACAATCAGGAAGGTATTCAAGGCTCGTAATAAATAATTGCCCTGTGACCGGTGGTTTGGATCCCCCAGTGCACCCTCAATGGGCCTTTTTCTTTAACAGAACAAATAAAAGGAACAGATGCAGGGTCTCCCGTGCCAACACTGCAGTGGCCTTGTGCAGGCCAGAGGAGGGTCCCTGGGGGAGCCTGGTTCCCACAGTAATGAACACACGTGGGGAACAGCAGAGCAGCACTACCCCCTCACTGAACACTGCTCTGGGGGCACCAATGCGCCTTTGGCCAGTGGCAACACTTCCTTCCTGGCCTGTCTTCTTCCTTTGCTGATGGGGGAGCAGGTTCACAGAAGAATCTATGGCCCAAGTGGGATTCTGATATTCCATGGCTAATTCCTCTTTCCCTTCAAACCACCTTTCTTTGATAATCTTTTTTCTTTTATTTTCGCTTCACAGTGCAGCATGTAGGATCTAGTTCCTTGGCCAGGGATCCCACACGGGTCCCCTGCACTGGAAGTGCAGAGTCTTAACCACTGGACTGCCAGTTAAGTCCCAACTTTTGATATCTTTTTATCTCTGTCCCGTTTCTTCCCCACCCCCTTCTTTCTCCCTGATCCTATCTCTCTCTCACCCGCAGTAGACTGCAAGCTCTTCCTAGCTGAGGTCCATACCTGTTTATGCGCGGGAGCCTAGCATAGCGCCTAGACACAGTAGCGACCCAGCACATTTGGTCAGATCAGTACATGAAGTGAAAAACGCAGTGTCATTGCAAAATAGGAAATGAAAGGCCGCCTCACCAGACACCTGGGTATTCTTCTCAAAATCCATTTCAGTGGGTTCTGCAGTTTCAGAGGCCTTTGCTTCAATTCCCCACGTGGTTGGTGACAATGTCTGCCAGCCTGGGTCTTCGGAGAGGAGTCCTGTAAGAGAGAGCACATGGCATTTCTGTTAACAGCACATGACGGCTCTAGGGTAACACCTGTTGCTCTGCCCAATCAGTGCATAGCCTCTTCTGCTCAGAGCACCTCGGTTCTCCTCTCTCTGAGGCTGGCCCCCTGCCCTTCACATGCAGTTCTGGAGGCACCTGACCTCTGGCCACTGTGGGACCAGCCCCAGAGCAGCCAATCAGACTCTCTCTCAAGGCATTTACACCCCCTTGCTGCTGATGAAAGGGCAGGACCTGCTGAGCCTGCAGAGCACTTGGAGGAGACTTGGCTAAAGTCCCTGCTCCACGCTGGAGCGGCCTCATCCCTGATCTTTGCAGGGCTTGGTACATGGTCGTTCCTCTGTTTCTGTCTGCTAACCCCTCCCCTTACAATACTTGCATGCATGCTTGCCCAGTCACTTAGTCATGTCCGACTCTGTGATCCTATGGACTGTAGGGCACAAGGCCCCTCTGTCCCTGGGATTTCCCAGGCATGAATACTAGAGTGGGTAGCCATTTCCTTCTCCAGTGGATCTTCTCAACCCAGAGATTGAACCCAGGTCTCCTGCATTGGCAGGCAGATTCTTTTACCACTGAGCCACCTGAGAAGCCCCTTCTAATAAGTTCCCTTCCAGATTTAGGTTGGCTGGGCTGGTTTCTGTTGCTTAGAACCCCAGGACCCTGAATCAGGCTTTCTCAGCCTCAACACAAAGAACACTTGGGACTGGATAGTTCTTTGCCTTAGGCATCTCGTTAGGAGCCAGTGCGATAGATCCAGTGCCTGATGGTCACACTGGTCATCTGACACAGCCTGAGCCTCTACACTGGATCTTTCCACCTCAGCACTGCTGATATTTCAGAC